>NC_084618.1:4129538-4169538 GCF_033978795.1 Nerophis ophidion | reverse complement strand
GAAGTACAACCCATTTATTTAGTGACAGTGGTTTTCTGAAGTGTTCCTGAGCCCATGTGGTGATATCCTTTAGAGATTGATGTCGGTTTTTGAGGGATCGAAAGTCACGGTCATTCAATGTTGGTTTCCGGCCATGCCGCTTACATGGAGTGATTTCTCCAGATTCTCTGAACCTTTTGATGATATTATGGAGCGTAGATGTTGAAATCCCTAAATTTCTTGCAATTGCACTTTGAGAAACATTGTCTGGATGGTTCGCTTCCCCTTTGGTCTGGATGACACGATGTTGAATATTTCCCCCAAAAATTTAAAATGTGGACTCATCAGACCACAGAACACTTTTCCACTTTGCATCAGTCCATCTTAGATGATCTCGGGCCCAGAGAGGCTGGCGGCATTTCTGGATGTTGTTGATAAATGGCTTTCGCTTTGCATAGTAGAGCTTTAACTTGAACTTACAGATGTAGCGACCAACTGTATTTGGGGGACGGCGTGGCGCAGTGGGAGAGTGGCCGTGCGCAACCCATGGGTCCCTGGTTCAATCCCCACCTAGTGCCAACCTCGTCACGTACGTTGTGTTCTGAGCAAGACACTTCACCCTTGTTCCTGATGGGTGCTGGTTAGCGCCTTGCATGGCAGCTCCCTCCATCAGTGTGTGAATGTGTGTGTGAATGGGTAAATGTGGAAGTAATGTCAAAGCGCTTTGAGTACCTTGAAGGTAGAAAAAGTACAACCCATTTATTTAGTCAGATGATCTCGGGCCCAGAGAAGCCAGCGGGGTTTCTGGATGTTGTTGATAAAGGGCTTTCACTTTACATAGTAGAGCTTTAACTTGCACTTACAGATGTAGCAACAAACTGTATTTAGTGACAGTGGTTTTCTGGAGTGTTCCTGAGCCCATGTGGTGATATCCTTTAGAGATTGATGTCGGTTTTTGATACAGTGCCGTCTGAGGGATCAAAGTTTGGTTTCCGGCCATGCCGCTTACGTGGAGTGATTTCTCCAGATTCTCTGAACCTTTTGATGATATTATGGAGCGTAGATGTTGAAATCCCTAAATTTCTTGAAAATGCACTTTGAGAAACGTTGTTCTTAAACTGTTTGACTATTTGCTCACACAGTTGTGGACAAAGGGGTGTACCTCGCCCCATCCTTTCTTGTGAAAGACTGAGCATTTTTTGGGGAAGCTGCTTTTATACCCAATCATGGCACCCACCTGTTCCCAATTAGCCTGCACACCTGTGGGATGTTCCAAATAAGTGTTTGATGAGCATTCCTCAACTTTATCAGTATTTATTAAATGATAAATGGGTTGTACTTGTATAGCGCTTTTCTACCTTCAAGGTACTCAAAGCGCTTTGACACTACTTCCACATTCACACACACATTCACACACTGATGGAGGGAGCTGCCATGCAAGGCGCCAACCAGCACCCATCAGGAGCAAGGGTGAAGTGTCTTGCTCAGGACACAACGGATGTGACGAAGTTGGTACCAGGTGGGATTTGAACCAGGGACCCTCGGGTTGCGCACGGCCACTCTTCCACTGCGCCACGCCGTCCATATTATTGCCACCTTTCCCAACTTCTTTGTCACATGTCGCTGGCATCAAATTCTAAAATTAATGATTATTTGCAAAAAAAAAAAAAATTTTTATCAGTTAGAACATCAAATATGTTGTCTTTGTAGCATATTCAACTGAATATGGGTTGAAAATGATTTGCAAATCATTGTATTCTGTTTATATTTACATCTAACACAATTTTCCCAACTCATATGGAAACGGGGTTTGTACATTCAGAATGTTTATCATGGTTCTTCTTTGTATTTTGTATTTAAAAAAATACAAAAAAATTAAAAAGTGCAACACGTGGGAGTCTTTTTTGGGGCCGTCAATGCCGCCCAACGGTAGGCGGGGGGGCAGAGTCGTTTGTTATGCGCAGTGTTTGCCTTGACCTTCACAGCCCAGTGATTTGTGACATTTGCAGAGCGCATTTTTGAGAAAGTCTAACTTTTTGGGCACGCGCTTGTTAGCACGGGCTCACCTTCATGTGTGTTGTCTTGCTGGGTTTTGGGCAGGCAGAGCCGTGTAAACACCGACATGTCGGATTTAAAGAAGATGCACGTTTGGCATTATCGGGCTCACAAAAAGGATCGAGGATCGAGCACACGCTCTCCGCCGGGAGAACTCCCAGCTGGCGATGTGTGTGTTCCCTCCAAGGCCGAGGCTCCGTGCAGGTGTGGTGCCACCCCCCCCCCCCCGCCTGATATGTGAAGGACAAACCTCCCTGACTGCGTGCAAAAACACGCACCCGAGTGTTGATACAAGTGTGTGTGTGTGTGTGTGTGTGTGTGTGTGTGTCCAGAGAGATGACGATGACCAACATCCCAGTCATCCCTCGTGGTGCGTTCACTGACCTGCGCCAGCTCCGGACACTGTGAGTGCCAGTCTTGCACAGCATGATCCACACACTGCTTGTTTACAATGTCCTGTCCCGTGTTCAAACCCCTTCAGCGTCGTCCTCCTCAACAAAGATCTGACGACCATCGCTCCCTTGGCTTTCGCCGGCCACCCCCTGCTGGAGAAAATGTAAGCGTGGCAACTTTTTTTGTTTGGTTTGTTTTCTTCTTGTTTAGTCTTTCTTGTGGAACATGAAGTATTCTTAAGGTGAGAGTCGGTCGTCAAGTCTAAACACGGCGCGGACCCGTTGTCATTGGCAGACGACCACAATGTACCCCCTAGGGCGGGGTCACCCAGCACATCAGGGCTTTGATTAGATTTTTATTAAGGATCGATGAATCGATCGATCAATGTTTATTTATATAGCCCTGAATCACAAGTGTCTCAAAGGGCTGCACAAACCAGGACGACATCCGCGGGGCAGCGCCCACATAAGGGCAAGGAAACACTCACAACCCAGTGGGACGTCAATGTGAATGACTATGAGAAACCTTGGAGAGGACCGCAGATGTGGTGAAAGGTTAAAAAAAATGAAATACTTGTTTTAACATAATAGTGAGAGTCCAGTCCATAGTGGATCTAACATAATAGTGAGAGTCCAGTCCATAGTGGATCTAACATAATAGTGAGAGTCCAGTCCATAGTGGATCTAACATAATAGTGAGAGTCCAGTCCATAGTGGATCTAACATAATAGTGAGAGTCCAGTCCATAGTGGATCTAACATAATGGTGAGAGTCCAGTCCATAGTGGATCTAACATAATAGTGAGAGTCCAGTCCATAGTGGATCTAACGTAATAGTGAGAGTCCAGTCCATAGTGGATCTAACATGATAGTGAGAGTCCAGTCCATAGTGGATCCAACATAATAGTGAAAGTCCAGTCCATAGTGGATCTAACGTAATAGTGAGAGTCCAGTCCATAGTGGATCTAACATAATAGTGAAAGTCCAGTCCATAGTGGATCTAACATAATAGTGAGAGTCCAGTCCATAGTGGATCCAACATAATAGTGAGAGTGCAGTCCATAGTGGATCTAACATAATAGTGAGAGTCCAGTCCATAGTGGATCTAACATAATAGTGTGAGAATCCAGTCCATAGTGGATCTAACTACTATGTTGGATCCACTATGGACTGGACTCTTGCTATCATGTTAGATACACTATGCACTGGACTCTAAGTATTATGTTAGATCCACTATGGCTGGATTATCACTATTATGTTAGATCCACTATGGACTGGACTTTCACAATATTATGTTAGATCCACTATGGACTGGACTCTCACTATTATGTTAGATCCACTATGGACTGAACTCTCACTATTATGTTAGATCCACTATGGACTGGACTCTCACTATTATGTTAGATCCACTATGGACTGGACTCTCACTATTATGTTGGATCCACTATGGACTGGACTCTCACTATTATGTTAGATCCACTATGGACTGGACTCTCACTATTATGTTAGATCCACTATGGACTGGATTCTCACACTATTATGTTAGATCCACTATGGACTGGACTCTCACTATTATGTTAGATCCACTACGGACTGGATTCTCACACTATTATGTTAGATCCACTATGGACTGGACTGTCACTATTATGTTAGATCCACTATAGACAGACTTATGTCCATAGTCTAACTCTCACTATTATGTTAGAACAAGTATTTTTTTTTTAAATATTTCACATCTGCGGTCCTCTCCAAGGTTTCTCATAGTCATTCACATTGACGTCCCACTGGGTTGTGAGTTTTTCCTTGCCCTTATGTGGGCGCTGACCCGCGGATGCCGTGGTGGTTTGTGCAGCCCTTTGAGACCATTGTGATTCAGGGCTATAAAAAAAAACATTGATCGATTGATTCATTGATCCTTAATAAAAATCTAATCAAAGCCCTGATGTGCTCGGTGACTGCATTTGATTGGTGAAACGGAGTCAAACGTCACCAGTGACTGCATTTGATTGGTGAAACGGAGTCAAACGTCACCAGTGACTGCATTTGATTGGTGAAACGGAGTCAAACGTCACCAGTGACTGCATTTGATGGTGAAACGGAGTCAAACATCACCAGTGACTGCATTTGATTGGTGAAACGGAGTCAAACGTCACCAGTGACTGCATTTGATTGGTGAAACGGAGTCAAAGGTCACCAGTGACTGCATTTGATTGGTGAAACGCAGGCATGTAATGGATCCTACTTTGAAGGTCTGTCGGACAAACCAAATTTAACAAAGCCTGCATTAACAGATCGATAAAAATCGGTAGCGAGTAGCGAGCTAAATGTAGATAAATGGAGCGGAGTAAAAGTAGCGTTTCTTCTCTATAAATATACTCAAGTAAAAGTAAAAGTATGTTGCATTAAAACTACTCTTAGAAGTACAATTTATCCCAAAAGTTACTCAAGTAAATGTAACGGAGTAAATGTAGCGCGTTACTACCCACCTCTGGATACAGTCTAGACGTAATATGATCATCGATGTGTTTCTCATAGCACCATCTCAGCAAACGAAGCGCTGAAGTCCATTGGAGCGTTCGCCTTCTCCAACCTCCCCGAACTCCGAGAGATGTGAGTCCGGCAGAACGCCACCACGCCCTCGGCTTTTCCTTTCCCTGGACTATTTTTCCGTCTCTTTCAGAACCATCACGTTGTCCAAACATCTGAGGCACATTGACGGGGACGCGTTCAAGAACCTCCCAAACCTGCAACGCCTGTGAGTTCTTACATCAAAGAAGAATAACCACCTTGTTATTATTATTATTGTTGTTGTTATTATTATTCTAATTTGCATTATGAGCATCATAATCATTGTTATTATTACGATGTTATCGTGTTGCTCCCAGGTTCCCAAGTGTGAGCACCTCTTGTAAAGTTGTACTCTTTAGAAATGCGAGGCCGGAGCCCTGTAAGTAGTTTGTGGTTTAATGCTTCTATGCATATGTATTCAGTGTGGGGAAAAATCGATTCTCATTTTTTAGAAATCTATTTTGGTTTTTTTATTTATTAAATCCAACAAACCACTACACAGCAATACCATAACAATGCAATCAAATTCCAAAACCAAACCTGAACCACCAACACTCAGAACTGCAATAAACAGAGCAATTGAGAGAAGACACAAACACCACACAGAACAAACCAAAAGTACTGAAACAAAAATGAATATCATCAACAACAGTTGATTTTTTTTACACACACTTGTTATTTCATATGTTGACCAGCGGGGGTCCTCATATAAAAGCTACTTTTCCTTGTTGATGTCTCAAGAAGGGTAGAAATACAACTCTCACACACACATACTGGTTATTATTCGAAATGGGGACCAAGTTCTTAATACATATGTTGGCCAGAGGGGAAAAACTTCAAATTTTTTACACACACTTGTTATTTCATATGTTGACCAGCGGGGGTCCTCATAAGAAAGGTACTTTTCCTTGTTGATGTCTCAAGAAGGGTAGAAATACAACTCTCTCACACACACACATACTGGTTATTATTCGAAATGGGGACCAAGTTATTACATATGTTGGCCAGAGGGGGAAAACTTAAATTTTTTACACACACTTATTTCATATGTTGACCAGCGGGGGTCCTCATAAGAAAGGTACTTTTCCTTGTTGATGTCTCAAGAAGCGTAGAAATACAACTCTCTCACACAGACACACATACTGGTTATTATTTGAAATGGGGACCAAGTTGTTAATACATATGTTGGCCAGAGGGGGAAAACTTCTAATTTTTGCACACACTTGTTATTTCATATGTTGACCAGCGGGGGTCCTCATACGAAAGGTACTTTTCCTTGTTGATGTCTCAAGAAGGGTAGAAATACAACTCTCACACACACACACACATACTGGTTATTATTTGAATGGGGACCAAGTTATTACGTATGTTGGCCAGAGGGGGAGAACTTCAAATTTTTACACACACTTGTTATTTCATATGTTGGCCAGCGGAGGTCCTTATATGAAAGGTACTTTTCCTTGTTGATGTCTCAAGAAGGGTAGAAATACAACTCTCTCACACACACACACATACTGGTTGTTATTCGAAATCGGGACCAAGTTATTACATATGTTGGCCAGAGGGGAAAACTTCCAATTTTTACACACACTTGTTATTTCATATGTTGACCAGCGGGGGTCCTCATATAAAAGCTACTTTTCCTTGTTGATGTCTCAAGAAGGGTAGAAATACAACTCTCACACACACATACTGGTTATTATTCGAAATGGGGACCAAGTTGTTAATACATATGCTGGCCAGAGGGGGAGAACTTAAATTTTTTACACACACTTGTTATTTCATATGTTGGCCAGCGGAGGTCCTTATATGAAAGGTACTTTTCCTTGTTGATGTCTCAAGAAGGGTAGAAATACAACTCTCACACACATATACTGGTTATTATTTGAAATGGGGACCAAGTTATTACATATGTTGGCCAGAGGGGGAAAACTTCAAATTTTTACACACACTTGTTATTTCATATGTTGGCCAGCGGGGGTCCTCATATAAAAGCTACTTTTCCTTGTTGATGTCTCAAGAAGGGTAGAAATACAACTCTCACACACACATACTGGTTATTATTCGAAATGGGGACCAAGTTGTTAATACATATGCTGGCCAGAGGGGGAGAACTTAAATTTTTTACACACACTTGTTATTTCATATGTTGGCCAGCGGAGGTCCTTATATGAAAGGTACTTTTCCTTGTTGATGTCTCAAGAAGGGTAGAAATACAACTCTCACACACATATACTGGTTATTATTTGAAATGGGGACCAAGTTATTACATATGTTGGCCAGAGGGGGAAAACTTAAAATGTTTACACACACTTGTTATTTCATATGTTGACCAGCGGGGGTCCTTATATGAAAGGTACTTTTCCTTGTTGATGTCTCAAAAAGGGTAGAAATACAACTCTCACACACACATACTGGTTATTATTCGAAATGGGGACCAAGTTATTACGTATGTTAGCCAGAGGGGGAGAACTTAAATTTTTTACACACACTTGTTATTTCATATGTTGGCCAGCGGGGCTCCTCATATAAAAGCTACTTTTCCTTGTTGATGTCTCAAGAAGGGTAAAAATACAACTCTCACACACACATACTGGTTATTATTCGAAATGGGGACCAAGTTATTACATATGTTGGCCAGAGGGGGAAAAATTAAAATGTTTACACACTCTTGTTATTTCATATGTTGACCAGCGGGGGTCCTTATATGAAAGGTACTTTTCCTTGTTGATATCTCAAGAAGGGTAGAAATACAACTCTCACACACATACTGGTTATTATTCGAAATGGGGACCAAGTTATTACATATGTTGGCCAGAGGGGGAGAACTTAAAATGTTTACACACACTTGTTATTTCATATGTTGACCAGTGGGGGTCCTCATAAGAACGGTACTTTTCCTGGTTGATGTCTCAAGAAGGGTAGAAATACAACTCTCACACACAGACACACATACTGGTTATTATTTGAAATGGGGACCAAGTTATTACATATGTTGGCCAGTGGGGGAGAACTTCAATTTTTTACACACACTTGTTATTTCATATGTTGGCCAGCGGGGGTCCTCATAAGAAAGGTACTTTTCCTTGTTGATGTCTCAAGAAGGGTAGAAATACAACTCACACACACACATACTGGTTATTATTCGAAATGGGGACCAAGTTGCTAATACATATGCTGGCCAGAGGGGGAAAACTTCAAATTTTTACACACACTTGTTATTTCATATGTTGACCAGCGGGGGTCCTTATATGAAAGGTACTTTTCCTTGTTGATGTCTCAAGAAGGGTAGAAATACAACTCTCTCACACAGACACACATACTGGTTATTATTCGAAATGGGGACCAAGTTATTACATATGTTGGCCAGTGGGGGAGAACTTCAATTTTTTACACACACTTGTTATTTCATATGTTGGCCAGCGGGGGTCCTCATAAGAAAGGTACTTTTCCTTGTTGATGTCTCAAGAAGGGTAGAAATACAACTCACACACACACATACTGGTTATTATTCGAAATGGGGACCAAGTTATTACATGTGTTGGCCAGAGGGGGAAAACTTCAAATTTTTACACACACTTGTTATTTCATATGTTGACCAGCGGGGATCCTCATATAAAAGCTACTTTTCTTTGTTGATGTCTCAAGAAGGGTAGAAATACAACTCACACACACACATACTGGTTATTATTCGAAATGGGGACCAAGTTATTACATATGTTGGCCAGAGGGGGAGAACTTCAATTTTTTACACACACTTGTTATTTCATATGTTGACCAGCGGGGGTCCTCATATAAAAGCTACTTTTCCTTGTTGATGTCTCAAGAAGGGTAGAAATACAACTCTCACACACACATACTGGTTATTATTCGAAATGGGGACCAAGTTATTACATATGTTGGCCAGAGGGGGAGAACTTCAAATTTTTGCACACACTTGTTATTTCATATGTTGACCAGCGGGGGTCCTTATATGAAAGGTAGTTTTCCTTGTTGATGTCTCAAAAAGGGTAGAAATACAACTCTCTCACACAGACACACATAGTGGTTATTATTTGAAATGGGGACCAAGTTATTACATATGTTGGCCAGAGGGGGAAAACTTAAAATGTTTACACACACTTGTTATTTCATATGTTGGCCAGCGGGGGTCCTCATAAGAAAGGTACTTTTCCTTGTTGATGTCTCAAGAAGGGTAGAAATACAACTCTCACACACACATACTGGTTATTATTCGAAATGGGGACCAAGTTATTACATATGTTGGCCAGAGGGGGAAAACTTAAAATGTTTACACACTCTTGTTATTTCATATGTTGACCAGCGGGGGTCCTCATAAGAAAGGTACTTTTCCTTGTTGATGTCTCAAGAAGGGTAGAAATACAACTCTCTCACACACACACACACATACTGGTTATTATTTGAATGGGGACCAAGTTATTACATATGTTGGCCAGAGAGGGAGAACTTCAATTTTTTACACACACTTGTTATTTCATATGTTGACCAGCGGGGGTCCTTATATGAAAGCTACTTTTCCTTGTTGATGTCTCAAGAAGGGTAGAAATACAACTCTCTCACACACACACATACTGGTTATTATTCAAAATGGGGACCAAGTTATTACGTATGTTGGCCAGAGGGGGAAAACTTCAAATTTTTACACACACTTGTTATTTCATATGTTGGCCAGCGGGGGTCCTTATATGAAAGGTACTTTTCCTTGTTGATGTCTCAAGAAGGGTAGAAATACAACTCTCTCACACACACACACATACTGGTTGTTATTCGAAATGGGGACCAAGTTATTACATATGTTGGCCAGAGGGGGGAAACTTCAAATTTTTACACACACTTGTTATTTCATATGTTGGCCAGCGGAGGTCCTTATATGAAAGGTACTTTTCCTTGTTGATGTCTCAAGAAGGGTAGAAATACAACTCTCACACACACACACATACTGGTTATTATTCGAAATGGGGACCAAGTTGTTAATACATATGTTGCATATGTACATTTTAAGTAACTTCCAATTTTTACACACACTTGTTATTTCATATGTTGACCAGCGGGGGTCCTCATATAAAAGCTACTTTTCCTTGTTGATGTCTCAAGAAGGGTAGAAATACAACACTCACACACACATACTGGTTATTATTCGAAATGGGGACCAAGTTATTACATATGTTGGCCAGAGGGGGAAAACTTAAAATGTTTACACACACTTGTTATTTCATATGTTGGCCAGTGAAGGTCCTTATATGAAAGGTACTTTTCCTTGTTGATGTCTCAAGAAGGGTAGAAATACAACTCTCTCACACACACACATACTGGTTATTATTCGAAATGGGGACCAAGTTATTACGTATGTTGGCCAAAGGGGGAGAACTTCAAATTTTTTACACACACTTGTTATTTCATATGTTGACCAGCGAGGGTCCTTATATGAAAGGTACTTTTCCTTGTTGATGTCTCAAGAAGGGTAGAAATACAACTCTCTCACACACACACACATACTGGTTGTTATTCGAAATGGGGACCAAGTTATTACATATGTTGGCCAGAGGGGGGAAACTTCAAATTTTTACACACACTTGTTATTTCATATGTTGGCCAGCGGAGGTCCTTATATGAAAGGTACTTTTCCTTGTTGATGTCTCAAGAAGGGTAGAAATACAACTCTCACACACACACACATACTGGTTATTATTCGAAATGGGGACCAAGTTGTTAATACATATGTTGCATATGTACATTTTAAGTAACTTCCAATTTTTACACACACTTGTTATTTCATATGTTGACCAGCGGGGGTCCTCATATAAAAGCTACTTTTCCTTGTTGATGTCTCAAGAAGGGTAGAAATACAACACTCACACACACATACTGGTTATTATTCGAAATGGGGACCAAGTTATTACATATGTTGGCCAGAGGGGGAAAACTTAAAATGTTTACACACACTTGTTATTTCATATGTTGGCCAGTGAAGGTCCTTATATGAAAGGTACTTTTCCTTGTTGATGTCTCAAGAAGGGTAGAAATACAACTCTCTCACACACACACATACTGGTTATTATTCGAAATGGGGACCAAGTTATTACGTATGTTGGCCAAAGGGGGAGAACTTCAAATTTTTTACACACACTTGTTATTTCATATGTTGACCAGCGAGGGTCCTTATATGAAAGGTACTTTTCCTTGTTGATATCTCAAGAAGGGTAGAAATACAACTCTCACACACACACACACACACATACTGGTTATTATTCGAAATGGGGACCAAGTTATTACATATGTTGGCCAGAGGGGGAAAACTTAAAATGTTTACACACACTTGTTATTTCATATGTTGAGCAGCGGGGGACTCCTCATATGAGAGGTACTTTTCCTTGTTGAGGTCTCAAGAAGAGTAGAAATACAACTCTCTCTCTCTCACACACACATACACACACACACACACACACACACAGAGCATCTGCTGCTCAGAACATTTTCAGCTTTTTCTCCACTTTGCAGGTTTATATCCAACACGGGACTTACCACGTTCCCCGACTTCTCCAAGATCCACTCGGCCGCCGACTGCACGATGTTGTAGGACCCTACACACACACACACACACACACACACACACACACACAGGTGCGATGATGATGCCATGTATTGTGTTGTACAATGTAATTGTCAAATTGTGCTTCATGTGTTGTTTAGTGACATCCACGACAACATCCACATACAGGAAGTGCCCGCCAACGCCTTCAACGGCCTTTGTAGGGGTACCATTAGGAAAATGTAAGTAGGTTTTTTTTTTTAATGATAGACATTTATTGCAATGTTTCATTTATTTCAATATGTTTACATTAGGATTATTACTATATTAAAAAAGTCTATCATTATGTTTATACTATTACAAATATGCATTATGTTTTTGTATGTTATCACATGATATTTTAGTTATATTTACATTTATTTCGTTTTTTTACAATAGAATTTTGTTCATTGTATTAATAAAGTTATATACATTCCATTTCAATATTCATATTATCATCATGATTATAATATTAGTTTGTCATTATGTTTTTTAAAAAACATATATATTTTTAGGCTTCACGGTGGCAGAGGGGTTAGTGCGTCTGCCTCACAATACGAAGGTCCTGCAGTCCTGGGTTCAAATCCAGGCTCGGGATCTTTCTGTGTGGAGTTTGCATGTTCTCCCCGTGAGTGCGTGGGTTCCCTCCGGGTACTCCGGCTTCCTCCCACTTCCAAAGACATGCACCTGGGGATAGGTTGATTGGCAACACTAAATTGGCCCTAGTGTGTGAATGTTGTCTGTCTATCTGTGTTGGCCCTGCGATGAGGTGGCGACTTGTCCAGGGTGTACCCCGCCTTCCGCCCGATTATAGCTGAGATAGGCGCCAGCGCCCCCCGCGACCCCAAAAGGGAATAAGCGGTAGAAAATGGATGGATGATATATATTTTTAATGTTGTTACATTATATTTTAGCTTTATGTACATTTATGTAAATGTTTTCATTTGATTATATTTTTTGTATTGCATAGAGTACATTTATTTTAATATTATATTGTATTCTATTAGTTTATCTGTATGTTTTTTCATTACACATATTTATTTGGATATTTTTATAATATATTTTGGTTTAATGTTCATTTATTTCAATGTTCTTGTATTATTATAATTATTACTATTATTTGTTAAAGTTGTAAACATTATTACAGTATTTTTCATATTAAATTACATTAGTTGGTCATTATATTTTTATAATTACAGCTATTTATACACTTTCTCCTCACTCAATGTGTTTTCTTTATTTTCATGACTATTTACATTGTAGATTGTCCCTGAAGGCATCAAAACTCTGAATGAACACATGTGGAGTTATGTACTTAACTAAAAAAAGGTGAAATAATTGAAAATAATGTTTTATATTGTAGTTTTCTCTGATTACTACTTTGCACACTCTTGGCATTCTCTCCATGAGCTTCAAGCACAACTGCGAAGTGAAAACCGTTGCAGGTGACTATCAATCAATCAATCAATCAATCAATCAATGTTTATTTATATAGCCCCAAATCACAAATGTCTCAAAGGACTGCACAAATCATTACGACTACAACATCCTCGGAAGAACCCACAAAAGGGCAAGGAAAACTCACACCCAGTGGGCAGGGAGAATTCACATCCAGTGGGACGCCAGTGACAATGCTGACTATGAGAAACCTTGGAGAGGACCTCAGATGTGGGCAACCCCCCCCCCCTCCAGGGGTCCGAAAGCAATGGATGTCGAGCGGGTCTAACATGATGCTGTGAAAGTTCAATCCATAGTGGCTCCAACACAGCCGCGAGAGTTCAGTTCAAAGCGGATCCAAGACAGCAGCGAGAGTCCTGTCCACAGGAAACCATCTCAAGCGGAGGCGGATCAGCAGCGTAGAGATGTCCCCAACCGATACACAGGCGAGCGGTCCATCCTGGGTCCCGACGAGCGGTCCATCCTGGGTCTAGACTCTGGACAGCCAGTACTTCATCCATGGTCATCAGACCGGACCCCCTCCACAAGGGAGGGGGGGACATAGGAGAAAGAAAAGAAGCGGCAGATCAACTGGTCTAAAAAGGAGGTCTATTTAAAGGCTAGAGTATACAGATGAGTTTTAAGGTGAGACTTAAATGCTTCTACTGAAGTAGCATCTCCAACTGTTACCGGGAGGGCATTCCAGAGTACTGGAGCCCGAACGGAAAACGCTCTATAGCCCGCAGACTTTTTTTGGGCTCTTGGAATCACTAATAAGCCGGAGTCTTTTGAACAAGAGCTACCTCTTGAAGCTCATGGAGAGAAAGCCAAGAGTGTGCAAAGCAGTAATCAGAGTAAGGAGTGGCTATTTTGAAGAAACTAGAATATAAAATAATGCACTTTGTGACTTCAATGATAATGTAAGTTTTTTTTTCCATAACTTGAGTTGATTTATTTTGGAA
Source organism: Nerophis ophidion (assembly GCF_033978795.1). Lineage (NCBI taxonomy): Eukaryota > Metazoa > Chordata > Actinopteri > Syngnathiformes > Syngnathidae > Nerophis > Nerophis ophidion. The sequence continues at coordinate 4,155,557 of NC_084618.1, read as the reverse complement.
ATCCTTGTTACATTGTTTAATGCAGTGGTCCCCCAACCTTTTTGCAGCTGCGGACCGGTAAGTGTGAATTATATTTATATAGCGCTTTTCTCTAGTGACTCAAAGCGCTTTACATAGTGAAACCCAATATCTAAGTTACATTTAAACCAGTGTGGGTGGCACTGGGAGCAGGTGGGTAAAGTGTCTTGCCCAAGGACACAAAGGCAGTGACTAGGATGGAGGAAGGCGGGATCGAACCTGCAACACTGAAGTTGTGAATTATATTTATATAGCGCTTTTCTCTAGTGACTCAAAGCGCTTTTACAAAGTGAAACCCAATATCTGAGTTACATTTAAGCCAGTGTGGGTGGCACTGGGAGCAGGTGGGTAAAGCGTCTTGCCCAAGGACACAACGGCAGTGACTAGGATGGAGGAAGGCGGGATCGAACCTGGAACCCTCAAGTTGTGGATTATATTTAGTGTGAATTATATTTATATAGCGCTTTTCTCTAGTGACTCCAAGCGCTTTTACATAGTGAAACCCGAGGTAGCGACTTGTCCAGGGTGTACCCTGCCTTCCGCCCGATTGTAGCTGAGATAGGCGCCAGCGCCCCCCGCGACCCCGAAAGGGAATAAGCGGTAGAAAATGGATGGATGGCATTTAAAGCAGTGTGGGTGGCACTGGGAGCAGGTGGGTAAAGTGTCTTGCCCAAGGACACAACGGCAGTGACTAGGATGGAGGAAGGGGGGATCGAACCTGGAACCCTCAAGTTGTGGATTATATTTAGTGTGAATTATATTTATATAGCGCTTTTCTCTAGTGACTCCAAGCGCTTTTACATAGTGAAACCCGAGGTGGCGACTTGTCCAGGGTGTACCCTGCCTTCCGCCCGATTGTAGCTGAGATAGGCGCCAGCGCCCCCCGCGACCCCGAAAGGGAATAAGCGGTAGAAAATGGATGGATGGCATTTAAACCAGTGTGAGTGGCACTGGGAGCAGGTGGGTAAAGTGTCTTGCCCAAGGACACAACGGCAGTGACTAGGATGGCGGAAGGGGGGATCGAACCTGGAACCCTCAAGTTGTGGATTATATTTAGTGTGAATTATATTTATATAGCGCTTTTCGCTAGTGACTCAAAGCGCTTTTACATAGTGAAACCCAATATCTAAGTTACTTTTAAACCAGTGTGGGTGGCACTGGGAGCAGGTGGGTAAAGTGTCTTGCCCAAGGACACAACGGCAGTGACTAGGATGGAGGAAGGCGGGATCGAACCTGGAACCCTCAAGTTGTGGATTATATTTAGTGTGAATTATATTTATATAGCGCTTTTCTCTAGTGACTCCAAGCGCTTTTACATAGTGAAACCCGAGGTGGCGACTTGTCCAGGGTCTACCCTGCCTTCCGCCCGATTGTAGCTGAAATAGGCGCCAGCGCCCCCCGCGACCCCGAAAGGGAATAAGCGGTAGAAAATGGATGGATGGCATTTAAACCAGTGTGGGTGGCACTGGGAGCAGGTGGGTAAAGTGTCTTGCCCAAGGACACAACGGCAGTGACTAGGATGGAGGAAGGGGGGATCGAACCTGGAACACTCAAGTTGTGGATTATACTTAGTGTGAATTATATTTATATAGCGCTTTTCTCTAGTGACTCCAAGCGCTTTTACATAGTGAAACCCAATATCTAAGTTACTTTTAAACCAGTGTGGGTGGCACTGGGAGCAGGTGGGTAAAGTGTCTTGCCCAAGGACACAACGGCAGTGACTAGGATGGAGGAAGGCGGGATCGAACCTGGAACCCTCAAGTTGTGGATTATATTTAGTGTGAATTATATTTATATAGCGCTTTTCTCTAGTGACTCCAAGCGCTTTTACATAGTGAAACCCGAGGTGGCGACTTGTCCAGGGTCTACCCTGCCTTCCGCCCGATTGTAGCTGAAATAGGCGCCAGCGCCCCCCGCGACCCCGAAAGGGAATAAGCGGTAGAAAATGGATGGATGGCATTTAAACCAGTGTGGGTGGCACTGGGAGCAGGTGGGTAAAGTGTCTTGCCCAAGGACACAACGGCAGTGACTAGGATGGAGGAAGGGGGGATCGAACCTGGAACACTCAAGTTGTGGATTATACTTAGTGTGAATTATATTTATATAGCGCTTTTCTCTAGTGACTCCAAGCGCTTTTACATAGTGAAACCCAATATCTAAGTTACATTTAAACCAGTGTGGGTGGCACTGGGAGCAGGTGGGTAAAGTGTCTTGCCCAAGGACACAACGGCAGTGACTAGGATGGAGGAAGGGGGGATCGAACCTGGAACACTCAAGTTGTGGATTATACTTAGTGTGAATTATATTTATATAGCGCTTTTCTCTAGTGACTCCAAGCGCTTTTACATAGTGAAACCCAATATCTGAGTTACATTTAAACCAGTGTGGGTGGCACTGGGAGCAGGTGGGTAAAGTATCTTGCCCAAGGACACAACGGCAGTGACTAGGATGGCGGAAGCAGGGATCGAACATGCAACACTGAAGTTGTGAATTATATTTATATAGCGCTTTTCTCTAGTGACTCAAAGCGCTTTTACAAAGTGAAGTGAAGTGAATTATATTTATATAGCGCTTTTCTCTAGTGACTCAAAGCGCTTTACATAGTGGAACCCAATATCTAAGTTACATTTAAACCAGTGTGGGTGGCACTGGGAGCAGGTGGGTAAAGTGTCTTGCCCAAGGACACAACGGCAGTGACTAGGATGATGGAAGCGGGAATCGAACCTGCAACCCTCAAGTTGCTGGCACGGCCGCTCTACCAACTGAGCTATGCCGCCCCTAATAGCCGATCACGGCACCCACCTGTTCCCAATTAGCCCGTTCACCAGTGGGATGTTCCAAACAAGTCTTTGAATGGGCATCCCTCAACTTTCTCACTCTTTTTTGCCACTTGTGCCAACGTTCTTGAAACGCGTCCCGGGCTAGAAACCCAATATCGAAGTTACATTTAAACCAGTGTGGGTGGCACTGGGAGCAGGTGGGTAAAGTGTCTTGCCCAAGGACACAACGGCAGTGACTAGGATGTAGGAAGGAGGGATCGAACCTGGAACCCTCAAGTTGTGGATTATACTTAGTGTGAATTATATTTATATAGCGCTTTTCTCTAGTGACTCCAAGCGCTTTTACATAGTGAGACCCAATATCTGAGTTACTTTTAAACCAGTGTGGGTGGCACTGGGAGCAGGTGGGTAAAGCGTCTTGCTTGCCCAAGGACACAACGGCAGTGACTAGGATGGCACAAGCGGGAATCGAACCTGCAACCCTCAAGTTGCTGGCACGGCCACTCTACCAACCGAAAGGATCTCTAATAGATCAAAGACTCTTGTTGATTCCCCACAAATAAATGGTTTGTGCCGACAGACGTCTCACCACAAATGGCATCAAGAAGGTGGCGAAAGACGCCTTCAACGGCACCAATCTGCACAGCCTGTGAGTCACGGCGGAAGTATGTCATACCCGGAGTGTCGGACACGTCAATAATCATGTTTGTCTCTCTGAGGTCTCTGAGAGGCAACAGACAACTTGCCTACATCCACCCCAACGCCTTTGAGGGTTCCAGCGACTTAGTGATGATGTAAGCAGGGATTCACTCCTCACTTTTAAGTCCTCCATTGTCCCACACTTTTTTTCTTTTTCCCTTGCCCTTCAGCGACGTCTCCCACACGGCGCTCGACACCCTGCCAGTCGCCATCCTGGGCCGACTCCAGTGGCTGACGGCGGAGTCGGCGTTCCGCCTGAAGGAGCTCCCCCCCCCGCGCTTGTACGGCAAGCTGCTCCACGCCCGGGTCACGTACCCGTCGCACTGCTGCGTCCTCCTCGGCCTGTACAAGAACAAGTAGGCTGCACACTGCACTCTGTGGAAAATGCAATATACACATTGAAACTTTTATTAGTAGATTGCACAGTACAGTACATATTCCGTACAATTGACCACTAAATGCTAACACCCAAATAAGTTTTTCAACTTGTTTTAAGTCGGGGTCCACGTCAAATATAAAATAGACAGTACCGTATTAAATTGAATACTTTTTGTTATGTAACGGAAGAAAATGCATTTTTGTCCTCAAAATTCCACATGCAATACCCCATGATGAAGACGTGAAATAGGTTGTTTTTTGGGTTTTTTCTAGAAATTTTAGCAAATGTATTTAAAATAAAAAAACTAATGAATAATAATAATGGATTAGATTTGCAAGCATGCAAATGTTAAATAAAATGCGTTCTTTAAAAAAAAAAAAAATTACGCTAATTTCACCATTTTTTAGCTCATTTTGCAACCATGCTAACGTTTTTTTTTTGGCAATTTTGCCGCCATACACATCCGAGTCACGCGCAGTGTTTCACTTTTTCCACTTTTTGTTGTGTAATGGAATACATGCATTTTTGTCCTCAAAATTCCACACACAATACCACATGATGACGACGTTAAAAAGTTGTTTTTGTTTTGTTTTTTTTTTAGAAATTTTAGCCAATGTATGTAAGATAAAAAAAACTAATAAATAATAATAATAGATTAAATTTGGAAGCATGAAAAGGTTAAATAAAATGCGTCCTTTTAAAAAAAAAAAAAATTAAGCTAATTTCACCTTTTTATTTTAGCTCATTTTACAACCTGGTATGTAACCACATGCTAACTTTTTTTTTAAGACAATTTTGCCGCTGTACACATTCGAGTCATGCGCAGTGCTACACTTTTTCAACTTTTTGTTATGTAATGGAAGAAAATGCATTTTTGTCCTCAAAATTCCACATACAATACCCCATGATGACGACGTGAAATAGGTTGTTTTTTGGGGATTTTTCTAGAAATTTTGGCAAATGTATTTAAAATAAAAAAACTAATAAATAATAATAATGGATTAGATTTGCAAGCATGCAAAGGTTAGATATAAAATGCGTTTTTAAAAAAAAAAAAAAATTACGCTAATTCCACCATTTTTTAGCTCATTTTGCAACCATGCTAACGTTTTTTTTTTGACAATTTTGCCACCATACACATCCGAGTCATGCGCAGTGCTACACTTTTTCAACTTTTTGTTATGTAACAAAAGAAAATGCATTTTTGTCCTCAAAATTCCACATACAATACCCCATGATGACGACGTGAAATAGGTTGTTTTTGGGGTTTTTTTTCTGGAAATTTTAGCAAATGTATTTAAAATAAAAAAAACTAATGAATAATAATAATGGATTAGATTTGCAAGCATGCAAAGGTTAAATAAAATGCGTTCTTTAAAAAAAAAAAAAAAAAAAAAAAATTAAGCTAATTTCACCATTTTTTAGCTCATTTTCCAACCATGCTTAAGTTTTTTTGACAATTTTGCCGCCATACACATCCGAGTCATGCGCAGTGCTTCACTTTTTCCACTTTTTGTTGTGTAATGGAATACATGCATTTTTGTCCTCAAAATTCCACACACAATACTACATGATGACGACGTGAAATAGGTTGTTTTTTGTTTTTTTTTCTAGAAATTTTAGCAAATGTATTTAAAATAGAAAAACTTAATGAATAATAATAATGGATTAGATTTGCAAGCATGCAAAGGTTAAATAAAATGCGTTCTTTTAAAAATAAAAAAAAATTAAGCTAATTTCACCATTTTTTAGCTCATTTTGCAACCATGCTAACGTTTTTTGACAATTTTGCCGCCATACACATCCGAGTCATGCGCAGTGCTACACTTTTTCAACTTTTTGTTATGTGACGGAAGAAAATGCATTTTTGTCCTCAAAATTCCACATGCAATACCCCATGATGAAGACGTGAAATAGGTTGTTTTTTGTTTATTTTCTAGAAATTTTAGCAAATGTATTTAAAATAAAAAAACTAATGAATAATAATAATGGATTAGATTTGCAAGCATGCAAAGGTTAAATAAAATGCGTTCTTTAAAAAAAAAAATTACGCTAATTTCACCATTTTTTAGCTCATTTTGCAACCATGCTAACGTTTTTTTTTGACAATTTTGCCGCCATACACATCCGAGTCATGCGCAGTGCTTCAATGTTTCCACTTTTTGTTGTGTAATGGAATACATGCATCTTTGTCCTCAAAATTCCACACACAATACCACATGATGAAGACGTAAAAAAGTGGTTTTTGTTTTGTTTTTTTTTAGAAATTTTAGCCAATGTATTTAAGATAAAAAAACTAATAAATAATAATAATAGATTAAATTTGGAAGCATGAAAAGGTTAAATAAAATGCGTCCTTTTAAAAAAAAAATTACGCTAATTTCACCATTTTTTAGCTCATTTTGCAACCATGCTAACGTTTTTTTTTGACAATTTTGCTGCCATACACATCCGAGTCATGCGCAGTGCTTCAATTTTTCCACTTTTTGTTGTGTAATGGAATACATGCATCTTTGTCCTCAAAATTCCACACACAATACCACATGATGAAGACGTAAAAAAGTGGTTTTTGTTTTGTTTTTTTTTAGAAATTTTAGCCAATGTATTTAAGATAAAAAAACTAATAAATAATAATAATAGATTAAATTCGGAAGCATGAAAAGGTTAAATAAAATGCGTCCTTTAAAAAAAAAAAAAATTAAGCTAATTTCACCTTTTTTTTTTAGCTCATTTTACAACCTGGTATGTAACCACATGCTAACTTTTTTTTTAAGACAATTTTGCCGCCATACACATTCGAGTCATGCACAGTGCTACACTTTTTCAACTTTTTGTTATGTAACGAAGGAAAATGCATTTTTGTCCTCAAAATTCCACACACAATACCCCATGATGACGACGTAAAATAGGTTGTTTTTTGGGTTTTTTCAAAAAATTTTAGCAAATGTATTTAAAATAAAAAAAACTAATGAATAATAATAATGGATTAGATTTGCAAGCATGCAAAGGTTAAATAAAATGCGTTCTTTAAAAAAAAAAAAAATTACGCTAATTTCACCATTTTTTAGCTCATTTTGCAACCATGCTAACGTTTTTTTCGACAATTTTGCCGCCATACACATCCGAGTCATGCGCAGTGCTTCACTTTTTCCACTTTTTGTTGTGTAATGGAATACATGCATTTTTGTCCTCAAAATTCCACACACAATACCACATGATGACGACGTTAAAAAGTTGTTTTTGTTTTGTTTTTTTTTTAGAAATTTTAGCCAATGTATTTAAGATTTAAAAAACTAATAAATAATAATAATAGATTAGATTTGGAAGCATGAAAAGGTTAAATAAAATGCGTCCTTTAAAAAAAAAAAAAAATTAAGCTAATTTCACCTTTTTTTTTTAGCTCATTTTACAACCTGGTATGTAACCACATGCTAACTTTTTTTTTAAGACAATTTTGCCGCTGTACACATTCGAGTCATGCGCAGTGCTACACGTTTTCAACTTTTTGTTATGTAACGGAAGAAAATGCATTTTTGTCCTCAAAATTCCACATACAATACCCCATGATGACGACGTGAAATAGGTTGTTTTTTGTTTTTTTTCTAGAAATTTTAGCAAAATGTATTTAAAATAAAAAAACTAATGAATAATAATAATGGATTAGATTTGCAAGCATGCAAAGGTTAAATAAAATGTGTTCTTTAAAAACAAAAACAAAAAATTAAGCTAATTTCACCATTTTTTAGCTCATTTTGCAACCATGCTAACGTTTTTTTTTGACAATTTTGCCGCCATACACATCCGAGTCATGCGCAGTGCTTCACTTTTTCCACTTTTTGTTGTGTAATGGAATACATGCATTTTTGTCCTCAAAATTCCACATACAATACCCCATGATGACGACGTGAAATAGGTTGTTTTTTGGGTTTTTTTCTAGAAATTTTAGCAAATGTATTCAAAATAAAAAAACTAATGAATAATAATAATGGATTTGATTTGCAAGCATGCAAAGGTTAAATAAAATGCGTTCTTTAAAAAAAAAAAAAATTACGCTAATTTCACCATTTTTTAGCTCATTTTGCAACCATGCTAACGTTTTTTTTTTTGGCAATTTTGCCGCCATACACATCCGAGTCATGCGCAGTGTTTCACTTTTTCCACTTTTTGTTGTGTAATGGAATACATGCATTTTTGTCCTCAAAATTCCACACACAATACCACATGATGACGACGTTAAAAAGTTGTTTTTGTTTTGTTTTTTTTTTAGAAATTTTAGCCAATGTATTTAAGATAAAAAAAACTAATAAATAATAATAATAGATTAAATTTGGAAGCATGAAAAGGTTAAATAAAATGCGTCCTTTTAAAAAAAAAAAAAATTAAGCTAATTTCACCTTTTTATTTTAGCTCATTTTACAACCTGGTATGTAACCACATGCTAACTTTTTTTTTAAGACAATTTTGCCGCTGTACACATTCGAGTCATGCGCAGTGCTACACGTTTTCAACTTTTTGTTATGTAACGGAAGAAAATGCATTTTTGTCCTCAAAATTCCACATACAATACCCCATGATGACGACGTGAAATAGGTTGTTTTTTGGGTTTTTTCTAGAAATTTTAGCAAATGTATTTAAAATTAAAAAAACTAATGAATAATAATAATGGATTACATTTGCAAGCATGCAAAGGTTAAATAAAATGCGTTCTTTAAAAAAAAAAAAAATTACGCTAATTTCACCATTTTTTAGCTCATTTTGCAACCATGCTAACGTTTTTTTTTAAGACAATTTTGCCGCCATACACATCCGAGTCATGCGCAGTGCTTCACTTTTTCCACTTTTTGTTGTGTAATGGAATACATGCATTTTTGTCCTCAAAATTCCACACACAATACCCCATGATGACGACGTGAAATAGGTTGTTTTTTGGGTTTTTTTCTAGAAATTTTAGCAAATGTATTTAAAATAAAAAAAACTAATGAATAATAATAATGGATTAGATTTGCAAGCATGCAAATGTTAAATAAAATGCGTTTTTTTTTTTTTTTAAATTACGCTAATTTCACCATTTTTTAGCTCATTTTGCAACCATGCTAACGTTTTTTTCGACAATTTTGCCACCATACACATCCGAGTCATGCGCAGTGCTACATTTTTTCCGCTTTTTGTTGTGTAATGGAATACATGCATTTTTGTCCTCAAAATTCCACACACAATACCACATGATGACGACGTTAAAAAGTGTTTTTGTTTAGTTTTTTTTTTTAAATTTTAGCCAATGTATTTAAGATTAAAAAAAACTAATAAATAATAATAATAGATTAGATTTGGAAGCATGAAAAGGTTAAATAAAATGCGTCCTTTAAAAAAAAAAAATTTAAGCTAATTTCACCATTTTTTTAGCTCATTTTACAACCTGGTATGTAACCACATGCTAACTTTTTTTTAAGACAATTTTGCCGCTGTACACATTCGAGTCATGCGCAGTGCTACACTTTTTCAACTTTTTGTTATGTAACGGAAGAAAATGCATTTTTGTCCTCAAAATTCCACATACAATACCCCATGATGACGACGTGAAATAGGTTGTTTTTTGGGTTTTTTCTAGAAATTTTAGCAAATGTATTTAAAATAAAAAAAACTAATGAATAATAATAATGGATTAGATTTGCAAGCATGCAAAGGTTAAATAAAATGCATTCTTTAAAAAAAAAAAAAATTAAGCTAATTTCACCATTTTTTAGCTCATTTTGCAACCATGCTAACGTTTTTTAACAATTTTGCCGCCATACACATCTGAGTCATGCGCAGTGCTTCACTTTTTCCACTTTTTGTTGTGTAATGGAATACATGCATTTTTGTCCTCAAAATTCCACACACAATACCACATGATGACAACGTTTTTTGTTTTGTTTTTTTTTTAAGAAATTTTAGCCAATATATTTAAGATAAAAAAAACAACAAATAAATAATAATAATAGATTAGATTTGGAAGCATGAAAACGTTAAATAAAATGTGTCCTTTTTGAAAAAAAAAAATGTTTTAAGCCAATTTCATCTTTTTTTTAGCTCATTTTACAACCTGGTATGTAACCACATGCTAACTTTTTTTTTAAGACAATTTTGCCGCTGTACACATTCGAGTCATGCGCAGTGTTTCACTTTTTCCACTTTTTGTTATGTAACGGAAGAAAATGCATTTTTGTCCTCAAAATTCCACATACAATACCCCATGATGACGACGTGAAATAGGTTGTTTTTTGGGGGGTTTTCTAGAAATTTTAGCAAATGTATTTAAAAAAAAAAAACTAATGAATAATAATAATGGATTAGATTTGCAAGCATGCAAAGGTTAAATAAAATGCGTTCTTTAAAAAAAAAAATTACGCTAATTTCACCATTTTTTATCTCATTTTGCAACCATGCTAACGTTTTTTTTTTTGACAATTTTGCCGCCATACACATCCGAGTCATGCGCAGTGCTTCACTTTTTCCACTTTTTGTTGTGTAATGGAATACATACATTTTTGTCCTCAAAATTCCACACACAATACCACATGATGACGACGTTAAAAAGTTGTTTTTTTTTGTTGTTTTTTTAATTTTAGCCAATGTATTTAAGATAAAAAAAAACCTAATAAATAATAATAATAGATTAGATTTGGAAGCATGAAAAGGTTAAATAAAATGCGTCCTTTAAAAAAAAAAATTTAAGCTAATTTCACCATTTTTTTTAGCTCATTTTACAACCTGGTATGTAACCACATGCTAACTTTTTTTTTAAGACAATTTTGCCGCTGTACACATTCGAGTCATTCGCAGTGCTACACTTTTTCAACTTTTTGTTATGTAACGGAAGAAATTGCATTTTTGTCCTCAAAATTCCACATACAATACCCCATGATGACGACGTGAAATAGGTTGTTTTTTGTTTTTTTTCTAGAAATTTTAGCAAAATGTATTTAAAATAAAAAAACTAATGAATAATAATAATGGATTAGATTTGCAAGCATGCAAAGGTTAAATAAAATGTGTTCTTTAAAAACAAAAACAAAAAATTAAGCTAATTTCACCATTTTTTAGCTCATTTTGCAACCATGCTAACGTTTTTTTTTGACAATTTTGCCGCCATACACATCCGAGTCATGCGCAGTGCTTCACTTTTTCCACTTTTTGTTGTGTAATGGAATACATGCATTTTTGTCCTCAAAATTCCACATACAATACCCCATGATGACGACGTGAAATAGGTTGTTTTTTGGGGTTTTTTCTAGAAATTTTAGCAAATGTATTCAAAATAAAAAAAACTAATGAATAATAATAATGGATTTGATTTGCAAGCATGCAAAGGTTAAATAAAATGCGTTCTTTAAAAAAACAAAAAAAATTAAGCTAATTTCACCATTTTTTAGCTCGTTTTGCAACCATGCTAACGTTTTTTTTGACAATTTTGCTGCCATACACATCCGAGTCATGCGCAGTGCTTCACTTTTTCCACTTTTTGTTGTGTAATGGAATACATGCATTTTTGTCCTCAAAATTCCACACACAATACCACATGATGACGACGTGAAATAGGTTGTTTTTTGTTTTTTTTTCTAGAAATTTTAGCAAATGTATTTAAAATAGAAAAACTTAATGAATAATAATAATGGATTAGATTTGCAAGCATGCAAAGGTTAAATAAAATGCGTTCTTTTAAAAATAAAAAAAAATTAAGCTAATTTCACCATTTTTTAGCTCATTTTGCAACCATGCTAACGTTTTTTGACAATTTTGCCGCCATACACATCCGAGTCATGCGCAGTGCTACACTTTTTCAACTTTTTGTTATGTGACGGAAGAAAATGCATTTTTGTCCTCAAAATTCCACATGCAATACCCCATGATGAAGACGTGAAATAGGTTGTTTTTTGTTTATTTTCTAGAAATTTTAGCAAATGTATTTAAAATAAAAAAACTAATGAATAATAATAATGGATTAGATTTGCAAGCATGCAAAGGTTAAATAAAATGCGTTCTTTAAAAAAAAAAATTACGCTAATTTCACCATTTTTTAGCTCATTTTGCAACCATGCTAACGTTTTTTTTTGACAATTTTGCCGCCATACACATCCGAGTCATGCGCAGTGCTTCAATGTTTCCACTTTTTGTTGTGTAATGGAATACATGCATCTTTGTCCTCAAAATTCCACACACAATACCACATGATGAAGACGTAAAAAAGTTGTTTTTGTTTTGTTTTTTTTTAGAAATTTTAGCCAATGTATTTAAGATAAAAAAACTAATAAATAATAATAATAGATTAAATTTGGAAGCATGAAAAGGTTAAATAAAATGCGTCCTTTTAAAAAAAAAATTACGCTAATTTCACCATTTTTTAGCTCATTTTGCAACCATGCTAACGTTTTTTTTTGACAATTTTGCTGCCATACACATCCGAGTCATGCGCAGTGCTTCAATTTTTCCACTTTTTGTTGTGTAATGGAATACATGCATCTTTGTCCTCAAAATTCCACACACAATACCACATGATGAAGACGTAAAAAAGTGGTTTTTGTTTTGTTTTTTTTTAGAAATTTTAGCCAATGTATTTAAGATAAAAAAACTAATAAATAATAATAATAGATTAAATTCGGAAGCATGAAAAGGTTAAATAAAATGCGTCCTTTAAAAAAAAAAAAAATTAAGCTAATTTCACCTTTTTTTTTTAGCTCATTTTACAACCTGGTATGTAACCACATGCTAACTTTTTTTTTAAGACAATTTTGCCGCCATACACATTCGAGTCATGCACAGTGCTACACTTTTTCAACTTTTTGTTATGTAACGAAGGAAAATGCATTTTTGTCCTCAAAATTCCACACACAATACCCCATGATGACGACGTAAAATAGGTTGTTTTTTGGGTTTTTTCAAAAAATTTTAGCAAATGTATTTAAAATAAAAAAAACTAATGAATAATAATAATGGATTAGATTTGCAAGCATGCAAAGGTTAAATAAAATGCGTTCTTTAAAAAAAAAAAAAATTACGCTAATTTCACCATTTTTTAGCTCATTTTGCAACCATGCTAACGTTTTTTTCGACAATTTTGCCGCCATACACATCCGAGTCATGCGCAGTGCTTCACTTTTTCCACTTTTTGTTGTGTAATGGAATACATGCATTTTTGTCCTCAAAATTCCACACACAATACCACATGATGACGACGTTAAAAAGTTGTTTTTGTTTTGTTTTTTTTTTAGAAATTTTAGCCAATGTATTTAAGATTTAAAAAACTAATAAATAATAATAATAGATTAGATTTGGAAGCATGAAAAGGTTAAATAAAATGCGTCCTTTAAAAAAAAAAAAAAATTAAGCTAATTTCACCTTTTTTTTTTAGCTCATTTTACAACCTGGTATGTAACCACATGCTAACTTTTTTTTTAAGACAATTTTGCCGCTGTACACATTCGAGTCATGCGCAGTGCTACACGTTTTCAACTTTTTGTTATGTAACGGAAGAAAATGCATTTTTGTCCTCAAAATTCCACATACAATACCCCATGATGACGACGTGAAATAGGTTGTTTTTTGGGTTTTTTCTAGAAATTTTAGCAAATGTATTTAAAATTAAAAAAACTAATGAATAATAATAATGGATTACATTTGCAAGCATGCAAAGGTTAAATAAAATGCGTTCTTTAAAAAAAAAAAAAATTACGCTAATTTCACCATTTTTTAGCTCATTTTGCAACCATGCTAACGTTTTTTTTTTGACAATTTTGCCGCCATACACATCCGAGTCATGCGCAGTGCTTCACTTTTTCCACTTTTTGTTGTGTAATGGAATACATGCATTTTTGTCCTCAAAATTCCACACACAATACCCCATGATGACGACGTGAAATAGGTTGTTTTTTGGGTTTTTTTCTAGAAATTTTAGCAAATGTATTTAAAATAAAAAAACTAATGAATAATAATAATGGATTAGATTTGCAAGCATGCAAATGTTAAATAAAATGCGTTTTTTTTTTTTTTTAAATTACGCTAATTTCACCATTTTTTAGCTCATTTTGCAACCATGCTAACGTTTTTTTCGACAATTTTGCCACCATACACATCCGAGTCATGCGCAGTGCTACATTTTTTCCGCTTTTTGTTGTGTAATGGAATACATGCATTTTTGTCCTCAAAATTCCACACACAATACCACATGATGACGACGTTAAAAAGTGTTTTTGTTTAGTTTTTTTTTTTAAATTTTAGCCAATGTATTTAAGATTAAAAAAAACTAATAAATAATAATAATAGATTAGATTTGGAAGCATGAAAAGGTTAAATAAAATGCGTCCTTTAAAAAAAAAAAATTTAAGCTAATTTCACCATTTTTTTAGCTCATTTTACAACCTGGTATGTAACCACATGCTAACTTTTTTTTAAGACAATTTTGCCGCTGTACACATTCGAGTCATGCGCAGTGCTACACTTTTTCAACTTTTTGTTATGTAACGGAAGAAAATGCATTTTTGTCCTCAAAATTCCACATACAATACCCCATGATGACGACGTGAAATAGGTTGTTTTTTGGGTTTTTTCTAGAAATTTTAGCAAATGTATTTAAAATAAAAAAACTAATGAATAATAATAATGGATTAGATTTGCAAGCATGCAAAGGTTAAATAAAATGCATTCTTTAAAAAAAAAAAAAAATTAAGCTAATTTCACCATTTTTTAGCTCATTTTGCAACCATGCTAACGTTTTTTAACAATTTTGCCGCCATACACATCTGAGTCATGCGCAGTGCTTCACTTTTTCCACTTTTTGTTGTGTAATGGAATACATGCATTTTTGTCCTCAAAATTCCACACACAATACCACATGATGACAACGTTTTTTGTTTTGTTTTTTTTTTAAGAAATTTTAGCCAATATATTTAAGATAAAAAAAACAACAAATAAATAATAATAATAGATTAGATTTGGAAGCATGAAAACGTTAAATAAAATGTGTCCTTTTTGAAAAAAAAAAATGTTTTAAGCCAATTTCATCTTTTTTTTAGCTCATTTTACAACCTGGTATGTAACCACATGCTAACTTTTTTTTTAAGACAATTTTGCCGCTGTACACATTCGAGTCATGCGCAGTGTTTCACTTTTTCCACTTTTTGTTATGTAACGGAAGAAAATGCATTTTTGTCCTCAAAATTCCACATACAATACCCCATGATGACGACGTGAAATAGGTTGTTTTTTGGGGGTTTTTCTAGAAATTTTAGCAAATGTATTTAAAAAAAAAAAACTAATGAATAATAATAATGGATTAGATTTGCAAGCATGCAAAGGTTAAATAAAATGCGTTCTTTAAAAAAAAAAAATTACGCTAATTTCACCATTTTTTAGCTCATTTTGCAACCATGCTAACGTTTTTTTTTTTGACAATTTTGCCGCCATACACATCCGAGTCATGCGCAGTGCTTCACTTTTTCCACTTTTTGTTGTGTAATGGAATACATACATTTTTGTCCTCAAAATTCCACACACAATACCACATGATGACGACGTTAAAAAGTTGTTGTTTTTTGTTGTTTTTTTAATTTTAGCCAATGTATTTAAGATAAAAAAAACCTAATAAATAATAATAATAGATTAGATTTGGAAGCATGAAAAGGTTAAATAAAATGCGTCCTTTAAAAAAAAAAATTTAAGCTAATTTCACCATTTTTTTTAGCTCATTTTACAACCTGGTATGTAACCACATGCTAACTTTTTTTTTAAGACAATTTTGCCGCTGTACACATTCGAGTCATTCGCAGTGCTACACTTTTTCAACTTTTTGTTATGTAACGGAAGAAATTGCATTTTTGTCCTCAAAATTCCACATACAATACCCCATGATGACGACGTGAAATAGGTTGTTTTTTGTTTTTTTTCTAGAAATTTTAGCAAAATGTATTTAAAATAAAAAAACTAATGAATAATAATAATGGATTAGATTTGCAAGCATGCAAAGGTTAAATAAAATGTGTTCTTTAAAAACAAAAACAAAAAATTAAGCTAATTTCACCATTTTTTAGCTCATTTTGCAACCATGCTAACGTTTTTTTTTGACAATTTTGCCGCCATACACATCCGAGTCATGCGCAGTGCTTCACTTTTTCCACTTTTTGTTGTGTAATGGAATACATGCATTTTTGTCCTCAAAATTCCACATACAATACCCCATGATGACGACGTGAAATAGGTTGTTTTTTGGGTTTTTTTCTAGAAATTTTAGCAAATGTATTCAAAATAAAAAAACTAATGAATAATAATAATGGATTTGATTTGCAAGCATGCAAAGGTTAAATAAAATGCGTTCTTTAAAAAAAAAAAAAATTACGCTAATTTCACCATTTTTTAGCTCATTTTGCAACCATGCTAACGTTTTTTTTTTTGGCAATTTTGCCGCCATACACATCCGAGTCATGCGCAGTGTTTCACTTTTTCCACTTTTTGTTGTGTAATGGAATACATGCATTTTTGTCCTCAAAATTCCACACACAATACCACATGATGACGACGTTAAAAAGTTGTTTTTGTTTTGTTTTTTTTTTAGAAATTTTAGCCAATGTATTTAAGATAAAAAAAACTAATAAATAATAATAATAGATTAAATTTGGAAGCATGAAAAGGTTAAATAAAATGCGTCCTTTTAAAAAAAAAAAAAATTAAGCTAATTTCACCTTTTTATTTTAGCTCATTTTACAACCTGGTATGTAACCACATGCTAACTTTTTTTTTAAGACAATTTTGCCGCTGTACACATTCGAGTCATGCGCAGTGCTACACGTTTTCAACTTTTTGTTATGTAACGGAAGAAAATGCATTTTTGTCCTCAAAATTCCACATACAATACCCCATGATGACGACGTGAAATAGGTTGTTTTTTGGGTTTTTTCTAGAAATTTTAGCAAATGTATTTAAAATTAAAAAAACTAATGAATAATAATAATGGATTACATTTGCAAGCATGCAAAGGTTAAATAAAATGCGTTCTTTAAAAAAAAAAAAAATTACGCTAATTTCACCATTTTTTAGCTCATTTTGCAACCATGCTAACGTTTTTTTTTAAGACAATTTTGCCGCCATACACATCCGAGTCATGCGCAGTGCTTCACTTTTTCCACTTTTTGTTGTGTAATGGAATACATGCATTTTTGTCCTCAAAATTCCACACACAATACCCCATGATGACGACGTGAAATAGGTTGTTTTTTGGGTTTTTTTCTAGAAATTTTAGCAAATGTATTTAAAATAAAAAAAACTAATGAATAATAATAATGGATTAGATTTGCAAGCATGCAAATGTTAAATAAAATGCGTTTTTTTTTTTTTTTAAATTACGCTAATTTCACCATTTTTTAGCTCATTTTGCAACCATGCTAACGTTTTTTTCGACAATTTTGCCACCATACACATCCGAGTCATGCGCAGTGCTACATTTTTTCCGCTTTTTGTTGTGTAATGGAATACATGCATTTTTGTCCTCAAAATTCCACACACAATACCACATGATGACGACGTTAAAAAGTGTTTTTGTTTAGTTTTTTTTTTTAAATTTTAGCCAATGTATTTAAGATTAAAAAAAACTAATAAATAATAATAATAGATTAGATTTGGAAGCATGAAAAGGTTAAATAAAATGCGTCCTTTAAAAAAAAAAAATTTAAGCTAATTTCACCATTTTTTTAGCTCATTTTACAACCTGGTATGTAACCACATGCTAACTTTTTTTTAAGACAATTTTGCCGCTGTACACATTCGAGTCATGCGCAGTGCTACACTTTTTCAACTTTTTGTTATGTAACGGAAGAAAATGCATTTTTGTCCTCAAAATTCCACATACAATACCCCATGATGACGACGTGAAATAGGTTGTTTTTTGGGTTTTTTCTAGAAATTTTAGCAAATGTATTTAAAATAAAAAAACTAATGAATAATAATAATGGATTAGATTTGCAAGCATGCAAAGGTTAAATAAAATGCATTCTTTAAAAAAAAAAAAAAATTAAGCTAATTTCACCATTTTTTAGCTCATTTTGCAACCATGCTAACGTTTTTTAACAATTTTGCCGCCATACACATCTGAGTCATGCGCAGTGCTTCACTTTTTCCACTTTTTGTTGTGTAATGGAATACATGCATTTTTGTCCTCAAAATTCCACACACAATACCACATGATGACAACGTTTTTTGTTTTGTTTTTTTTTTAAGAAATTTTAGCCAATATATTTAAGATAAAAAAAACAACAAATAAATAATAATAATAGATTAGATTTGGAAGCATGAAAACGTTAAATAAAATGTGTCCTTTTTGAAAAAAAAAAATGTTTTAAGCCAATTTCATCTTTTTTTTAGCTCATTTTACAACCTGGTATGTAACCACATGCTAACTTTTTTTTTAAGACAATTTTGCCGCTGTACACATTCGAGTCATGCGCAGTGTTTCACTTTTTCCACTTTTTGTTATGTAACGGAAGAAAATGCATTTTTGTCCTCAAAATTCCACATACAATACCCCATGATGACGACGTGAAATAGGTTGTTTTTTGGGGGGTTTTCTAGAAATTTTAGCAAATGTATTCAAAATAAAAAAACTAATGAATAATAATAATGGATTTGATTTGCAAGCATGCAAAGGTTAAATAAAATGCGTTCTTTAAAAAAAAAAAAAATTACGCTAATTTCACCATTTTTTAGCTCATTTTGCAACCATGCTAACGTTTTTTTTTTTGGCAATTTTGCCGCCATACACATCCGAGTCATGCGCAGTGTTTCACTTTTTCCACTTTTTGTTGTGTAATGGAATACATGCATTTTTGTCCTCAAAATTCCACACACAATACCACATGATGACGACGTTAAAAAGTTGTTTTTGTTTTGTTTTTTTTTTAGAAATTTTAGCCAATGTATTTAAGATAAAAAAAACTAATAAATAATAATAATAGATTAAATTTGGAAGCATGAAAAGGTTAAATAAAATGCGTCCTTTTAAAAAAAAAAAAAATTAAGCTAATTTCACCTTTTTATTTTAGCTCATTTTACAACCTGGTATGTAACCACATGCTAACTTTTTTTTTAAGACAATTTTGCCGCTGTACACATTCGAGTCATGCGCAGTGCTACACGTTTTCAACTTTTTGTTATGTAACGGAAGAAAATGCATTTTTGTCCTCAAAATTCCACATACAATACCCCATGATGACGACGTGAAATAGGTTGTTTTTGGGGTTTTTTCTAGAAATTTTAGCAAATGTATTTAAAATTAAAAAAACTAATGAATAATAATAATGGATTACATTTGCAAGCATGCAAAGGTTAAATAAAATGCGTTCTTTAAAAAAAAAAAAAATTACGCTAATTTCACCATTTTTTAGCTCATTTTGCAACCATGCTAACGTTTTTTTTTAAGACAATTTTGCCGCCATACACATCCGAGTCATGCGCAGTGCTTCACTTTTTCCACTTTTTGTTGTGTAATGGAATACATGCATTTTTGTCCTCAAAATTCCACACACAATACCCCATGATGACGACGTGAAATAGGTTGTTTTTTGGGTTTTTTTCTAGAAATTTTAGCAAATGTATTTAAAATAAAAAAAACTAATGAATAATAATAATGGATTAGATTTGCAAGCATGCAAATGTTAAATAAAATGCGTTTTTTTTTTTTTTTAAATTACGCTAATTTCACCATTTTTTAGCTCATTTTGCAACCATGCTAACGTTTTTTTCGACAATTTTGCCACCATACACATCCGAGTCATGCGCAGTGCTACATTTTTTCCGCTTTTTGTTGTGTAATGGAATACATGCATTTTTGTCCTCAAAATTCCACACACAATACCACATGATGACGACGTTAAAAAGTGTTTTTGTTTAGTTTTTTTTTTTAAATTTTAGCCAATGTATTTAAGATTAAAAAAAACTAATAAATAATAATAATAGATTAGATTTGGAAGCATGAAAAGGTTAAATAAAATGCGTCCTTTAAAAAAAAAAAATTTAAGCTAATTTCACCATTTTTTTAGCTCATTTTACAACCTGGTATGTAACCACATGCTAACTTTTTTTTAAGACAATTTTGCCGCTGTACACATTCGAGTCATGCGCAGTGCTACACTTTTTCAACTTTTTGTTATGTAACGGAAGAAAATGCATTTTTGTCCTCAAAATTCCACATACAATACCCCATGATGACGACGTGAAATAGGTTGTTTTTTGGGTTTTTTCTAGAAATTTTAGCAAATGTATTTAAAATAAAAAAACTAATGAATAATAATAATGGATTAGATTTGCAAGCATGCAAAGGTTAAATAAAATGCATTCTTTAAAAAAAAAAAAAAATTAAGCTAATTTCACCATTTTTTAGCTCATTTTGCAACCATGCTAACGTTTTTTAACAATTTTGCCGCCATACACATCTGAGTCATGCGCAGTGCTTCACTTTTTCCACTTTTTGTTGTGTAATGGAATACATGCATTTTTGTCCTCAAAATTCCACACACAATACCACATGATGACAACGTTTTTTGTTTTGTTTTTTTTTTAAGAAATTTTAGCCAATATATTTAAGATAAAAAAAACAACAAATAAATAATAATAATAGATTAGATTTGGAAGCATGAAAACGTTAAATAAAATGTGTCCTTTTTGAAAAAAAAAAATGTTTTAAGCCAATTTCATCTTTTTTTTAGCTCATTTTACAACCTGGTATGTAACCACATGCTAACTTTTTTTTTAAGACAATTTTGCCGCTGTACACATTCGAGTCATGCGCAGTGTTTCACTTTTTCCACTTTTTGTTATGTAACGGAAGAAAATGCATTTTTGTCCTCAAAATTCCACATACAATACCCCATGATGACGACGTGAAATAGGTTGTTTTTTGGGGGGTTTTCTAGAAATTTTAGCAAATGTATTTAAAAAAAAAAAACTAATGAATAATAATAATGGATTAGATTTGCAAGCATGCAAAGGTTAAATAAAATGCGTTCTTTAAAAAAAAAAAATTACGCTAATTTCACCATTTTTTATCTCATTTTGCAACCATGCTAACGTTTTTTTTTTTGACAATTTTGCCGCCATACACATCCGAGTCATGCGCAGTGCTTCACTTTTTCCACTTTTTGTTGTGTAATGGAATACATACATTTTTGTCCTCAAAATTCCACACACAATACCACATGATGACGACGTTAAAAAGTTGTTTTTTTTTGTTGTTTTTTTAATTTTAGCCAATGTATTTAAGATAAAAAAAAACCTAATAAATAATAATAATAGATTAGATTTGGAAGCATGAAAAGGTTAAATAAAATGCGTCCTTTAAAAAAAAAAATTTAAGCTAATTTCACCATTTTTTTTAGCTCATTTTACAACCTGGTATGTAACCACATGCTAACTTTTTTTTTAAGACAATTTTGCCGCTGTACACATTCGAGTCATTCGCAGTGCTACACTTTTTCAACTTTTTGTTATGTAACGGAAGAAATTGCATTTTTGTCCTCAAAATTCCACATACAATACCCCATGATGACGACGTGAAATAGGTTGTTTTTTGTTTTTTTTCTAGAAATTTTAGCAAAATGTATTTAAAATAAAAAAACTAATGAATAATAATAATGGATTAGATTTGCAAGCATGCAAAGGTTAAATAAAATGTGTTCTTTAAAAACAAAAACAAAAAATTAAGCTAATTTCACCATTTTTTAGCTCATTTTGCAACCATGCTAACGTTTTTTTTTGACAATTTTGCCGCCATACACATCCGAGTCATGCGCAGTGCTTCACTTTTTCCACTTTTTGTTGTGTAATGGAATACATGCATTTTTGTCCTCAAAATTCCACATACAATACCCCATGATGACGACGTGAAATAGGTTGTTTTTTGGGGTTTTTTCTAGAAATTTTAGCAAATGTATTCAAAATAAAAAAAACTAATGAATAATAATAATGGATTTGATTTGCAAGCATGCAAAGGTTAAATAAAATGCGTTCTTTAAAAAAACAAAAAAAATTAAGCTAATTTCACCATTTTTTAGCTCGTTTTGCAACCATGCTAACGTTTTTTTTGACAATTTTGCTGCCATACACATCCGAGTCATGCGCAGTGCTTCACTTTTTCCACTTTTTGTTGTGTAATGGAATACATGCATTTTTGTCCTCAAAATTCCACACACAATACCACATGATGACGACGTTAAAAAGTGTTTTTGTTTAGTTGTTTTTTTTTTATTTTAGCCAATGTATTTAAGATTAAAAAAAACTAATAAATTATAATAATAGATTAGATTTGGAAGCATGAAAAGGTTAAATAAAATGCGTCCTTTAAAAAAAAAAAAATTTAAGCTAATTTCACCATTTTTTTTAGCTCATTTTACAACCTGGTATGTAACCACATGCTAACTTTTTTTTAAGACAATTTTGCCGCTGTACACATTCGAGTCATGCGCAGTGCTTCACTTTTTCCACTTTTTGTTGTGTAATGGAAGAAAATGCATTTTGTCCTCAAAATTCCACATACAATACCCCATGATGACGACGTGAAATAGGTTGTTTTTGGGTTTTTTCTAGAAATTTTAGCAAATGTATTTAAAATAAAAAAAACTAATGAATAATAATAATGGATTAGATTTGCAAGCATGCAAAGGTTAAATAAAATGCGTTCTTTAAAAAAAAAAAAAAATTAAGCTAATTTCACCATTTTTTAGCTCATTTTGCAACCATGCTAACGTTTTTTTTGACAATTTTGCTGCCATACACATCCGAGTCATGCGCAGTGTTTCACTTTTTCCGCTTTTTATTGTGTAATGGAATACATGCATTTTTGTCCTCAAAATTCCACACACAATACCACATGATGACGACGTTAAAAAGTTGTTTTTGTTTTGGTTTTTTTTAGAAATTTTAGCCAATGCATTTAAGATAAAAAAATAAATAAATAATAATAATAATGAATTAGATTTGCAAGCATGCAAAGGTTAAATAAAATGTGTCCTTTTTGAAAAAAAAAATGTTTTAAGCTAATATCACAATTTTTTAGCTGATTTTGCAACCTGGTACGTGACTCATGCTAACTTTTTTTTTTAAAGACAATTTTGCCGCTGTACACATCCGAGTCATGCGCAGTGCTTCACTTTTTCAACTTTTTGTTATGTAACGGAAGAAAATGCATTTTTGTCCTCAAAATTCCACACACAATACCACATATCCTTTCTTATGAAGAGAAATGACCTCCTCTCTTGACTTCTTTGACCACTCCCTGGACTTCACCATGTTGCAAATACACCATTGACCATCTACAACAGGGGTAGGGAACCTATGGCTCTAGAGCCAGATGTGGCTCTTTTGATGACTGCATCTGGCTCTCGGATAAATCTGAGCTGACATTGCTTAACAGGATAAGTAATAAATAATTCCACTTGTAATCATAGTGTTAAAAATAACATTCAAAATATAAAACAATCTCATGCATTTTTATGTTCAAGAAGTTGCGTTAATGGTAAGAAGTAATTTATTTATTATTGGTTAGTGTTGGGCTTGCCCTCCTGGGGGTTCTTCAGACCGCCAAGAACCGACATGAGAGCCTGTTTTAGGGTCAAATATTGTTGTTTTTTTTCAATTAGTCTCTCAGTTGCTTTCCAGCAATTGTCTTTTTCTATTTCGTCCTCACTCGCGCTCTGGCTCCAGCCCCAACCCTGTCTCTCTTCCTGGCTGCTGCTTATAACAGAGCGACAGGTGATTAGATAAAAAGGCCCAGGTGGGCCATCTACGCACCTGTCACTGATTTTGAGGCCGGACCTGGCAACATCCCGCTTTGCTGCAGGCCTGCAGGCCACGCCTCCTCCACAGTTTGCTTCAGAATAACAATGTTATTACAAAGAATAAGAGACCGATTATACTCCGGAAATGTTGGTCTTACTTAAAAATGCACGCGTTTGTGTTCAGTGTTAAAAAAAAATGTATATATGGCTCTTAGGGAAATACATTTGAAAATATTTGGTTTCTTGGCTCTCTCAGCCAAAAAGGTTCCCGACCCCTGGTCTACAAGAAGCTGAGCATCACCGTCTTTTTCAATCAGTTTAATTGTTGCTCGTTATGGTTCTAATCACATCTACAGGTGCTTTCAACACCTGATTGAAAAGACCTTATTCAAATTCTGTTCTTAAGAGTTATGATCTTCAAGGGGTTGAATCATTTTGTCAATGAGATATTAAGAGAAATGTCCTTTTTTTGGTATTTTGTAAAATACAGTGTCCCAATTTAAGTTGCATTTGTCTATTTGACACATCTTTATTTGATATGACTAGAAACAAAACGGTCGTGGAACTGTGGACCAGCTCTATACTCTGGGCAGGGTTCTTGAGGGTGCATGGGAGTTTGCCCAACCAGTCTACATGTGCTTTGTGGACTTGGAGAAGGCATTGGACCGTGTCCCTCGGGAAGTCCTGTGGGGAGTGCTCAGAGAGTATGGGGTATCGGACTGTCTTATTGTGGCGGTCCACTCCCTGTATGATCAGTACCAGAGCTTGGTCCGCATTGCTGGCAGTAAGTCGGTCACGTTTCCAGTGAGGGTTGGACTCCGCCAAGGCTGTCCTTTGTCACCCATTCTGTTCAGAACTTTTATGGACAGAATTTCTAGGCGTTGAGTGGATCCGGTTTGGTGGCCGCGGGATTAGGTCTCTGCTTTTTGCAGACGATGTGGTCCTGATGGCTTCATCTGACCGGGATCTTCAGCTCTCACTGGATCGGTTCGCAGCCGAGTGTGAAGCGACCGGAATGAGAATCAGCACCTCCAAGTCCGAGTCCATGGTTCTCGCCCGGAAAAGGGTGGAATGCCGTCTCCGGGTTGGGGAGGAGACCCTGCCCCAAGTGGAGGAGTTCAAGTACCTAGGAGTCTTGTTCACGAGTGAGGGAAGAGTGGATCGTGAGATCGACAGGCGGATCGGTGCGGCGTCTTCAGTAATGCGGACGTTGTACCGATCCGTTGTGGTGAAGAAGGAGCTGAGCCGGAAGGCAAAGCTCTCAATTTACCGGTCGATCTACGTTCCCATCCTCACCTATGGTCATGAGCTTTGGGTCATGACCGAAAGGATAAGATCACGGGTACAAGCGGCCAAAATGAGTTTGGGTCTCTCCCTTAGAGATAGGGTGAGAAGCTCTGCCATCCGGGAGGAACTCAAAGTAAAGTCGCTGCTCCTCCACATGGAGAGGAGCCAGATGAGGTGGTTCGGGCATCTGGTCAGGATGCCACCCGAACGCCTCCCTAGGGAGGTGTTTAGGGCACGTCCAACCGGTAGGAGGCCACGGGGAAGACCCAGGACACGTTGGGAAGACTATGTCTCTCGGCTGGCCTGGGAACGCCTCGGGATCCCTCGGGAAGAGCTAGACGAAGTGGCTGGGGAGAGGGAAGTCTGGGCTTCCCTGCTTAGGCTGCTGCCCCCGCGACCCGACCTCGGACAAGCGGAAGATGATGGACGGGTGGATAGAAACAAAATACGGAATAAATGTCCAACTTGCTAAAACACCAAAATTGTGTGGGGGTTGAATCATTTTGATCACAACTGTAGATAAAAAAAACAATTAGTAAAAATAGTCATAATAGGGTATTGTGTGTAGCATTTTGAGGACAAGAATGAATGTATTCTATTTTGGCTTGAGGCTGTAACTTAACAAAATGTGGAAAAAGTGGAGCGCTGTGAATACTTTGCGGACACACTGTATGCTAACAGCCCGGCTACATTATTGCACTTGTTAGCTACTTCATCCTGCACTACATGAAGTATTTTTGTCCTAAAACAATGAGACGGAAAAGTTTCTATTTCGGGTCCCTAAACTGTGCTCCAAGATCATTTGATATTCAAGACAATTCCCTGTTGTTCCTTCAAAGCGGCTTTTATCTTCCGTAACAAAGAAGCTATTTATTGCCGCCACTTAATCCTGGAAGAGAGACTTTTTTTTGTTGTTTTTAATGTATTATTTCTTTTTGTGTTGATGTCAGTTCCGTGTGGCATCCCCTGTGCTCCCACCCCAAAGCACGGGACGATGCCGCCTTCTTCCAAGCCCACTGCGTCAACATCAGCACCAACTGCACCCCCTTGCCGGACGCCTTCAACC
>NC_084618.1:4114538-4124538 GCF_033978795.1 Nerophis ophidion | reverse complement strand
ATGCTAACATTACCATGTCAACTACGTGGTTGTATGACTCCCAGGTCTACAGCGGCAAAACTGGCTAAAAAAAAGTGGACCTGCTAACATTAACACGTCAAGCACATAGTTATATGACGCTGAGGTCTACTGCGGCAAAAGTGGCTAAGAAATAAAGTGAACCTGCTAACAGTCAGCATGCTAACGTACGTAGTGTTAGGTTCAAACACTGATGGCATCTCTTAAACAAGACAAGAAGCAAGGAATCAAACAGAGACAGAATTAAATTGTACAGTGTCACCACGCTCCTGACGAAAGCTGTTTGTAAAGGGACGGGGGGTCGTAAACAGCCGTCGCCTTTGTTTACAGAAACAGTTCAAAGAAAAGGTCGCCTGGAGGGGAGTCCGGTCCTGCTTCCTCTCCGCTTTGTAGTTCTCGGGTCAAGACACGAGTTGTGTATTTGCAGGACTAATGTGTGAGATGCTCATGAAGTGGCGTGTGTCACAGGTGAGCATCTGCCTCCCCATGGACGTGGAGTCGGCGGCATCTCAGGTGTACGTGGTGTCGCTGCTCCTCCTCAACATCCTGGCCTTCGCCTGCGTGTGCGGCTGCTACCTCAGCATCTACCTGACCATGCGCAACCCGTCGGCGGCGCCGGCCCACGCCGACGCCAACGTGGCCCAGCGCATGGCGGTGCTGGTCTTCACCGACTTCCTCTGCATGGCGCCCATCTCCTTCTTCGCCGTGTCGGCGGCGCTCAAGCTGCCGCTCATCACCGTGTCGGACGCCAAGCTGCTGCTGGTCATCTTCTACCCCATCAACTCCTGCTCCAACCCCTTCCTCTACGCCTTCTTCACGCGCAGCTTCCGCCGCGACTTCTTCCTGCTGGCGGCCCGCTTCGGCCTCTTCAAGACGCGGGCGCACATCTACCGCACGGAGAGCACGTCCTGCCAGCCGCCGGCGTGGACGTCCCCCAAGAGCAGCCCCGTCAACAACGGCAGGGAGCAGGAGAGCTGACAGGTGGACCCGCCCGCCTTCGCGATGTCGGTGTATCTGAACCTGGCCAGCAAACATAGATCAATGCTGTCCCAACCTGTGAGTTACATAACCCCTTTAAAGGCCTACTGAAAGCCACTACTAGCGACCACACAGTCTGATAGTTTATATATCAATGATGAAATATTAACATTGCAACACATGCCAATACAGCCTTTTTAGTTTACTAAATTGCAATTTTTAATTCAATATATATTTAATATTAATTAACATAATTACACAGTATTCTGGACATCTGTGTTACTGAATCTTTTGCAATTTGTTCAATCAATAATGGAGACGTCAAAGAAGAAAGATGTAAGTGGGAAGCGACCGATTATAGCGGACATTTTGATCCAGCACCGACCCCAGCTATAGGTCGTCTGCTTTAATCGCATATTTACACAGTATTCCGGACATCTGTGTTGCTTAATCTTTTGCAATCTGTTCAATTAATAATGGAGACGTCAAAGAAGAAAGATGTAGGTGGGAAGCGACGGATTGTAGCAGACATTTTTAACCAGCACCGATCCCAGCTATAAGTCGCCTGCTTTAATCCCCTAATTACACAGTATTCTGGACATCTGTGTTGCTGAATCTTTTGCAATTTGTTCAATTAATAATGGAGACGTCAAAGAAGAAAGATGTAGGTGGGAAGCGACGGATTGTAGCGGACAATTTGATCCAGCACCGATCCCAGCTATAAGTCGCCTGCTTTAATCGCATAATTACACAGTATTCTGGACATCTGTGTTGCTGAATCTTTTGTAATTTGTTCAATTAATAATGGACACCTCAAAGAAGAAAGATGTAGGTGGGAAGCGACGGATTGTAGCGGACAATTTTTAACCATCACCGGCCCCAGCTATAAGTCGCCTGCTTTAATAGCATAATTACACAGTATTCCGGACATCTGTGTTGCTGAATCTTTTGCAATTTGTTCAATTAATAATAGAGACGTCAAAGAAGAAAGATGTAGGTGGGAAGCGACGGATTGTAGCGGACATTTTGATCCAGCACCGATCCCAGCTATAAGTCGCCTGCTTTAATCCCCTAATTACACAGTATTCTGGACATCTGTGTTGCTGAATATTTTGCAATTTGTTCAATTAATAATGGAGACGTCAAAGAAGAAAGATGTAGGTGGGAAGCGACAAATTGTAGTGGACATTTTGATCCAGCACCGATCCCAGCTATAAGTCGTCTGCTTTAATCGTATTATTACACAGTATTCTGGACATCTGTGTTGCTGAATCTTTTGCAATTTGTTCAATTAATAATGGAGACGTCAAAGAAGAAAGATGTAGGTGGGAAGCGACGGATTGTAGCGGACATTTTGATCCAGCACCGATCCCAGCTATAAGTCGCCTGCTTTAATCCCCTAATTACACAGTATTCTGGACATCTGTGTTGCTGAATATTTTGCAATTTGTTCAATTAATAATGGAGACGTCAAAGAAGAAAGATGTAGGTGGGAAGCGACAAATTGTAGTGGACATTTTGATCCAGCACCGATCCCAGCTATAAGTCGTCTGCTTTAATCGTATTATTACACAGTATTCTGGACATCTGTGTTGCTGAATCTTTTGCAATGTGTTCAATTAATAACGGAGACGTCAAAGAAGAAAGATGTAGGTGGGAAGCGACGGATTGTAGCGGACATTTTGATCCAGCACCGATCCCAGCTATAAGTCGTCTGCTTTAATCGCATAATTACACAGTATTCTGGACATCTGTGTTGCTGAATATTTTGCAATTTGTTCAATTAATAATGGACACCTCAAAGAAGAATGATGTAAGTGGAAAGCGACGGATTGTAGCGGACATTTTGATCCAGCACCGATCCCAGCTATAAGTCGTCTGCTTTAATCGCATTATTACACAGTATTCCGGACATCTGTGTTACTGAATCTTTTGTAATTTGTTCAATTAATAATGGAGACGTCAAAGAAGAAAGATGTAGGTGGGAAGCGACGGATTGTAGCGGACATTTTGATCCAGCACCAATCCCAGCTATAAGTCGCCTGCTTTAATCGCATAATTACACAGTAT
This sequence comes from Nerophis ophidion, assembly GCF_033978795.1. Lineage (NCBI taxonomy): Eukaryota > Metazoa > Chordata > Actinopteri > Syngnathiformes > Syngnathidae > Nerophis > Nerophis ophidion. Next base: position 4,121,472 of record NC_084618.1, on the reverse strand, counting down.
TCTGGACATCTGTGTTGCTGAATCTTTTGTAATTTGTTCAATTAATAATGGACACCTCAAAGAAGAAAGATGTAGGTGGGAAGCGACGGATTGTAGCGGACAATTTTTAACCATCACCGGCCCCAGCTATAAGTCGCCTGCTTTAATAGCATAATTACACAGTATTCCGGACATCTGTGTTGCTGAATCTTTTGCAATTTGTTCAATTAATAATAGAGACGTCAAAGAAGAAAGATGTAGGTGGGAAGCGACGGATTGTAGCGGACATTTTGATCCAGCACCGATCCCAGCTATAAGTCGCCTGCTTTAATCCCCTAATTACACAGTATTCTGGACATCTGTGTTGCTGAATCTTTTGCAATGTGTTCAATTAATAACGGAGACGTCAAAGAAGAAAGATGTAGGTGGGAAGCGACGGATTGTAGCGGACATTTTGATCCAGCACCGATCCCAGCTATAAGTCGTCTGCTTTAATCGCATAATTACACAGTATTCTGGACATCTGTGTTGCTGAATATTTTGCAATTTGTTCAATTAATAATGGACACCTCAAAGAAGAATGATGTAAGTGGAAAGCGACGGATTGTAGTGGACATTTTGATCCAGCACCGATCCCAGCTATAAGTCGTCTGCTTTAATCGCATTATTACACAGTATTCCGGACATCTGTGTTACTGAATCTTTTGTAATTTGTTCAATTAATAATGGAGACGTCAAAGAAGAAAGATGTAGGTGGGAAGCGACGGATTGTAGCGGACATTTTGATCCAGCACCGATCCCAGCTATAAGTCGTCTGCTTTAATCGCATTATTACACAGTATTCTGGACATCTGTGTTGCTGAATCTTTTGCAATTTGTTCAATTAATAATGGAGACGTCAAAGAAGAAAGATGTAGGTGGGAAGCGACGGATTGTAGCGGACATTTTGATCCAGCACCGATCCCAGCTATAAGTTGTCTGCTTTAATCGCATAATTACACAGTATTCTGGACATCTGTGTTGCTGAATCTTTTGCAATGTGTTCAATTAATAATGGAGACGTCAAAGAAGAAAGATGTAGGTGGGAAGCGACGGATTGTAGCGGACATTTTGATCCAGCACCGACCCCAGCTATAAGTATTCTGCTTTAATCGCATAATAACACAGTATTCCGGACATCTGTGTTACTGAATCTTTTGTAATTTGTTCAATTAATAATGGACACCTCAAAGAAGAAAGATGTAGGTGGGAAGCGACGGATTGTAGCGGACATTTTTAACCATCACCGGCCCCAGCTATAAGTCGCCTGCTTTAATAGCATAATTACACAGTATTCCGGACATCTGTGTTGCTGAATATTTTGCAATTTGTTCAATTAATAATGGAGACGTCAAAGAAGAAAGATGTAGGTGGGAAGCGACGGATTGTAGCGGACATTTTGATCCAGCACCGATCCCAGCTATAAGTCGTCTGCTTTAATCGCATTATTACACAGTATTCTGGACATCTGTGTTACTGAATCTTTTGTAATTTGCTCAATTAATAATGGAGACGTCAAAGAAGAAAGATGTAGGTGGGAAGCGACGGATTGTAGCGGACATTTTGATCCAGCACCGATCCCAGCTATAAGTCGCCTCCTTTAATCCCCTAATTACACAGTATTCTGGACATCTGTGTTGCTGAATCTTTTGCAATTTGTTCAATTAATAATGGAGACATCAAAGAAGAAAGATGTAGGTGGGAAGCGACGGATTGTAGTGGACATTTTGATCCAGCACCGATCCCAGCTATAAGTCGTCTGCTTTAATCGCATAATTACACAATATTCTGGACATCTGTGTTGCTGAATATTTTGCAATTTGTTCAATTAATAATGGACACCTCAAAGAAGAATGATGTAAGTGGAAAGCGACGGATTATAGCGGACATTTTGATCCAGCACCGATCCCAGCTATAAGTCGCCTGCTTTAATCGCATAATTACACAGTATTCTGGACATCTGTGTTGGTGAATCTTTTGTAATAATGGAGACGTCAAAGAAGAAAAGATGTAGGTGGGAAGCGACGGGTTGTAGCGGACATTTTGATCCAGCACCGACCCCAGCTATAGGTCGTCTGCTTTAACCGCATAATTACACAGTATTCCGGACATCTGTGTTGCTTAATCTTTTGCAATTTATTCAATTAATAATGGAGTCGTCAAAGAAGAAAGATGTAGGTGGGAAGCGACGGGTTGTAGCGGACATTTTGATCCAGCACCGGTCCAAGCTATAAGTCGCCTGCTTTAATCGCATAATTACACAGTATTCTGGACATCTGTGTTGTTGAATGTTTTGCAATTTTTTCAATTAATAATGGAGACGTCAAAGAAGAAAGATGTAGGTGGGAAGCGACGGGTTGTAGCGGACATTTTGATCCAGCACCGATCCCAGCTATAAGTCGCCTGCTTTAATCCCCTAATTACACAGTATTCTGGACATCTGTGTTGCTGAATCTTTTGCAATTTGTTCAATTAATAATGGAGACGTCAAAGAAGAAAGATGTAGGTGTGAAGCGACGGATTGTAGCGGACATTTTGATCCAGCACCGATCCCAGCTATAAGTCGCCTGCTTTAATCGCATTATTACACAGTATTCTGGACATCTGTGTTGCTGAATCTTTTGAAATTTTTCAATCAATAATGGAGACGTCAAAGAAGAAAGATGTAAGTGGGAAGCGACCGATTATAGCGGACATTTTGATCCAGCACCGACCCCAGCTATAGGTCGTCTGCTTTAATCGCATAATTACACAGTATTCCGGACATCTGTGTTGCTTAATCTTTTGCAATTTGTTCAATTAATAATGGAGACGTCAAAGAAGAAAGATGTAGGTGGGAAGCGACGGATTGTAGCGGACATTTTGATCCAGCACCGATCCCAGCTATAAGTATTCTGCTTTAATCGCATAATTACACAGTATTCTGGACATCTGTGTTGCTGAATCTTTTGCAATTTGTTCAATTAATAATGGAGACGTCAAAGAAGAAAGATGTAGGTGGGAAGCGACGGATTGTAGCGGACAATTTGATCCAGCACCGATCCCAGCTATAAGTCGCCTGCTTTAATCGCATAATTACACAGTATTCTGGACATCTGTGTTGCTGAATCTTTTGCAATTTGTTCAATCAATAATGGAGACGTCAAAGAAGAAAGATGTAGGTGGAAAGCGACGGGTTATAGCGGACATTTTGATCCAGCACCGATCCCAGCTATAAGTCGTCTGCTTTAATCGCATAATTACACAGTATTCTGGACATCTGTGTTGCTGAATCTTTTGCAATTTGTTCAATTAATAATGGAGACGTCAAAGAAGAAAGATGTAGGTGGGAAGCGACGGATTGTAGCGGACATTTTTAACCATCACCGTCCCCAGCTATAAGTTGCCTGCTTTAATAGCATAATTACACAGTATTCCGGACATCTGTGTTGCTGAATATTTTGCAATTTGTTCAATTAATAATGGAGACTTCAAAGAAGAAAGATGTTGGTGGGAAGCGACGGATTGTAGCGGACATTTTGATCCAGCACCGATCCCAGCTATAAGTCGTCTGCTTTAATCGCATAATTACACAGTATTCTGGACATCTGTGTTGCTTAATCTTTTACAATTTGTTCAATTAATAATGGAGACGTCAAAGAAGAAAGATGTAGGTGGGAAGCGACGGGTTGTAGCGGACATTTTGATCCAGCACCGACCCCAGCTATAGGTCGTCTGCTTTAATCGCATTATTACACAGTATTCTGGACATCTGTGTTGCTGAATCTTTTGCAATTTGTTCAATTAATAATGGAGACGTCAAAGAAGAAAGATGTAGGTGGGAAGCGACGGATTGTAGTGGACATTTTGATCCAGCACCGATCCCAGCTATAAGTCGTCTGCTTTAATCGCATAATTACACAGTATTCTGGACATCTGTGTTGCTGAATCTTTTGCAATTTGTTCAATTCATAATGGAGACGTCAAAGAAGAAAGATGTAGGTGGGAAGCGACGGATTGTAGTGGACATTTTAATCCAGCACCGATCCCAGCTAAAAGTCGTCTGCTTTAATCGCATAATTACACAGTATTCTGGACATCTGTGTTGCTGAATCTTTCTCAATTTGTTCAATTAATAACGGAGACGTCAAAGAAGAAAGATGTAGGTGGGAAGCGACGGATTGTAGCGGACATTTTGATCCAGCACCGATCCCAGCTATAAGTCGCCTGCTTTAATCCCCTAATTACACAGTATTCTGGACATCTGTGTTGCTGAATCTTTTGCAATTTGTTCAATTAATAATAGAGACGTCAAAGAAGAAAGATGTAGGTGGGAAGCGACGGATTGTTGCGGACATTTTGATCCAGCACCGATCCCAGCTATAAGTCGTCTGCTTTAATCGCATTATTACACAGTATTCTGGACATCTGTGTTGCTGAATCTTTTGCAATGTGTTCAATTAATAATGGAGACGTCAAAGAAGATGTAGGTGGGAAGCGACGGATTGTAGCGGACAATTTGATCCAGCACCGATCCCAGCTATAAGTCGCCTGCTTTAATCGCATAATTACACAGTATTCTGGACATCTGTGTTGCTGAATCTTTTGCAATTTGTTCAATCAATAATGGAGACGTCAAAGAAGAAAGATGTAAGTGGAAAGCGACGGATTGTAGCGGACATTTTGATCCAGCACCGACCCCAGCTATAAGTTGCCTGCTTTAATAGCATAATTACACAGTATTCTGGACATCTGTGTTGCTTAATCTTTTGCAATTTGTTCAATTAATAATGGAGACGTCAAAGAAGAAAGATGTAGGTGGGAAGCGACGGATTGTAGCGGACATTTTGATCCAGCACCGATCCCAGCTATAAGTCGTCTGCTTTAATCGCATAATTACACAGTATTCTGGACATCTGTGTTGCTTAATCTTTTGCAATTTGTTCAATTAATAATGGAGACGTCAAAGAAGAAAGATGTAGGTGTGAAGCGACGGATTGTAGCGGACAAGTCGTCTGCTTTAATCGCATTATTACACAGTATTCTGGACATCTGTGTTGCTGAATCTTTTGCAATGTGTTCAATTAATAATGGAGGCGTCAAAGAAGAAAGCTGTATGTGGGAAGCGACGGATTGTAGCGGACATTTTTAACTATCACCAATCCCAGCTATAAGTCGCCTGCTTTAATCGCATAATTACACACTATTCTGGACATCTGTGTTGGTGAATCTTTTGTAATTTGTTCAATTAATAATAGAGACGTCAAAGAAGAAAGATGTGGATGGGAAGCAGTTTGTTGCGGCCGCCTTTAGCCACACAAACACAGCCGGTGTTTCCTAGTTTACATTCCCGAAAGCTGATGGTGAAGCTTTACTATGGAACAGAGCGGTCAAGTGAACATGGTTCCCTACCACATGTCAACCGGCAGGTTTCGGTGAGAAAATGGTGGTATTAGGTTGGCTCTTACTGTAGTTATGAGCGGAGAGCTTGTGTCGTGCCTCGCCCCCTGCAGCTGCGGAATCTCTTGCCTTCTCCCAACGGCCGCCCCCGACCGTCAGATGCTTACACCGTGGAGGGGGGGGGGGAAATCTCAGCCCGGCTGCCTTGCCTCGTTGAGAACTGTGACTTCCATCAAAGACACTGGCGGTCACCACACCCGTGGCCACACCCCTCCGACTTTCAGGTACGACCATATAATCTCACTAAAACACTAGTAACACAATAAGCAGATAAGGGATTTTCCAGAATTATCCCAGTAAATTTGTCTAATAACATCTGAATCGCTGTGCCGTTTTTTTTTGTTTTTTTTTCTAGTCCTTCACTCTGACTTTCCTCATCCACGAATCTTTCATCCTCGCTCAAATTAATGGGGAAATCGTCGCTTTCTCGGTCCGAATCGCTCTCGCTGCTGGTGGCCATGATTGTAAACAATGTGAGGATGTGAGGAGCTCCACAACCCGTGACGTCACGCGCACATCGTCTGCTACTTCCGGTACAGGCAAGGCTTTTTTATTAGCGACCAAAAGTTGCAAACTTTATCCTCGATGTTCTCTACTAAATCCTTTCAGCAAAAATATGGCAATATCGCGAAATGATCAAGTATGACACATAGAATGGAGCTGCTATCCCCGTTTAAATAAGAAAATCTCATTTAAGTAGGCCTTTAAGTCCTTTCCTTCTGACCAGGTTTGTCCGCGATGGGATTTCGCTGTCAAAACTACGGCCTGCAGGCCATGTGCGGCCCGCCAGCGTCTCCAATTTGGCCCGCGAGACGACATAAGTTCAACAAAGCACCAGGCGGTCTCTGCACTCCACATATTTACTGCCATCTTGTGAGTAAATCAAACCACTGGTCCTTTTGAAAGTAGCCCGGAAGTAGCAGCAAAGCATTCAGTTATATGCCACAATCTGAACAACCTTCCCTAGTCATGGTGCAAAAGGGTGAAAACAATGCAACTAACATAAAGGTCAGCACACATCACACACCCTGCTCACTGAACATTGTGGATATTATGACAAACATTTGAACACCGTAGAAAAATGTAAAATTACACTCATTTTAAAACCATTAGAGTGCATGATGGGAAAACTGTCCAATACTTTCTTCTTGCTTATCCATGTTTGGCACATTTGAGCTGCTTGATTTTATTGCAAAACTTTAAGAAGGTTGTCATGGTAGTAAAAAATGTAGGAGTCCAACTTTTACATACTCTTAATATACAATTATATTAAGTATATATACATTATATTATTATATATTATGTACACTTCTTTACATATATATATATAGTGAAGTGAATTATATTTATATAGCGCTTTTCTCTAGTGACTCAAAGCGCTTTACATAGTGAAACCCAATATCTAAGTTACATTTAAACCAGTGTGGGTGGCACTGGGAGCAGGTGGGTAAAGTGTCTTGCCCAAGGACACAACGGC
>NC_084618.1:4039538-4109538 GCF_033978795.1 Nerophis ophidion | reverse complement strand
GGTCCTGGATCGAGCTCGGGCAGGTCTCAGATATAGAGTGTTTTTACAAAACTTTTGTTTTGAAGGGGGAATTACAAACTTCCTGTTGATTTTTGCTGAAGGATGTCAGCCTATGAAATCTAGGTCTAAGTGAGACCTACATAGAGGTATTTTGTTTCATGTTTCTACGACATTCCTACTGGAAGTTACAGGCAGTTTTGTCTGTGTTTTCTTCCTAGGAGCAGTTTTGTCTGTGTTTTATTCCTACAGTGCGCTAGAGCGTAATTTTGAGTTTTGGGGTTAGGCTTTTTGATTAGATGGCAATTTTCGCCAGTCCTGATGTGTGTGTCCTGATGTGTGGGTCAAATTAAATCTCAAAGAGGCAAGGGTGAGTGTTTGTACAAAACTTTTGTTTTGAAGGGGGAAATGCAAACTTCCTGTTGATTTTTGCTGAAGGATGTCAGTGTATGAAATTTAGGTCTAAGTGAGACCTACATAGAGGTTTTTTGTTTCATGTTTCTACGACATTCCTACTGGAAGTTACAGGCAGTTTTGTCTGTGTTTTCTTCCTAGGAGCAGTTTTGTCTGTGTTTTATTCCTACAGTGCGCTAGAGCGTAATTTTGAGTTTTGGGGTTAGGCTTTTTGATTAGATGGCAATTTTCGCCAGTCCTGATGTGTGTGTCCAGTTTGGTGAGTTTTGAAGCATGTTACGGGGGTCAAATTACTGCTCAAAGAGGCAAAGGTGAGTGTTTTTACAAAACTTTTGTTTTGAAGGGGGAAATGCAAACTTCCTGTTGATTTTTGCTGAAGGATGTCAGTGTATGAAATTTAGGTCTAAGTGAGACCTACATAGAGGTTTTTTGTTTCATGTCTCTACGACATTTCTACTGGAAGTTACAGGCAGTTTTGTCTGTGTTTTCTTCCTAGGAGCAGTTTTGTCTGTGTTTTATTCCTACAGGGCGCTAGAGCGCAATTTTGAGTTTTGGGGTTAGGCTTTTTGATTAGATGGCAATTTTCGCCAGTCCTGATGTGTGTGTCCTGATGTGTGGGTCAAATTAAAGCTCGAAAAGGCAAAGGTGAGTGTTTGTACAAAACTTTTGTTTTGAAGGGGGAATTGCAAACTTCCTGTGGATTTTTGCTGAAGGATGTCGGTGTATGAAATTTAGGTCTAAGTGAGACCTACATAGAGGTTTTTTGTTTCATGTTTCTACGACATTCCTACTGGAAGTTACAGGCAGTTTTGTCTGTGTTTTCTTCCTAGGAGCAGTTTTGTCTGTGTTTTATTCCTACAGTGCGCTAGAGCGTAATTTTGAGTTTTGGGGTTAGGCTTTTTGATTAGATGGCAATTTTCGCCAGTCCTGATGTGTGTGTCCAGTTTGGTGAGTTTTGAAGCATGTTACGGGGGTCAAATTACAGCTCAAAGAGGCAAAGGTGAGTGTTTTTACAAAACTTTTGTTTTGAAGGGGGAAATGCAAACTTCCTGTTGATTTTTGCTGAAGGACGTCAGTGTATGAAATTTAGGTCTAAGTGAGACCTACATAGAGGTTTTTTGTTTCATGTCTCTACGACATTCCTACTGGAAGTTACAGGCAGTTTTATCTGTGTTTTCTTCCTAGGAGCAGTTTTGTCTGTCTTTTCTTCCTAGGAGCAGTTTTGTCTGTGTTTTATTCCTACAGTGCGCTAGAGCGTAATTTTGAGTTTTGGGGTTAGGCTTTTTGATTAGATGGCAATTTTCGCCAGTCCTGATGTGTGTGTCCAGTTTGGTGAGTTTTGAAGCATGTTACGGGGGTCAAATTACTGCTCAAAGAGGCAAAGGTGAGTGTTTTTACAAAACTTTTGTTTTGAAGGGGGAAATGCAAACTTCCTGTTGATTTTTGCTGAAGGATGTCAGTGTATGAAATTTAGGTCTAAGTGAGACCTACATAGAGGTTTTTTGTTTCATGTCTCTACGACATTTCTACTGGAAGTTACAGGCAGTTTTGTCTGTGTTTTCTTCCTAGGAGCAGTTTTGTCTGTGTTTTATTCCTACAGGGCGCTAGAGCGCAATTTTGAGTTTTGGGGTTAGGCTTTTTGATTAGATGGCAATTTTCGCCAGTCCTGATGTGTGTGTCCTGATGTGTGGGTCAAATTAAAGCTCAAAAAGGCAAAGGTGAGTGTTTGTACAAAACTTTTGTTTTGAAGGGGGAATTGCAAACTTCCTGTGGATTTTTGCTGAAGGATGTCGGTGTATGAAATTTAGGTCTAAGTGAGACCTACATAGAGGTTTTTTGTTTCATGTCTACGACATTCCTACTGGAAGTTACAGGCAGTTTTGTCTGTGTTTTCTTCCTAGGAGCAGTTTTGTCTGTGTTTTATTCCTACAGTGCGCTAGAGCGTAATTTTGAGTTTTGGGGTTTGGCTTTTTGATTAGATGGCAATTTTCGCCAGTCCTGATGTGTGTGTCCAGTTTGGTGAGTTTTGAAGCATGTTACGGGGGTCAAATTACAGCTCAAAGAGGCAAAGGTGAGTGTTTTTACAAAACTTTTGTTTTGAAGGGGGAAATGCAAACTTCCTGTTGATTTTTGCTGAAGGACGTCAGTGTATGAAATTTAGGTCTAAGTGAGACCTACATAGAGTTTTTTTGTTTCATGTCTCTATGACATTCCTCCTGGAAGTTACAGGCAGTTTTATCTGTGTTTTCTTCCTAGGAGCAGTTTTGTCTGTGTTTTCTTCCTAGGAGCAGTTTTGTCTGTGTTTTATTCCTACAGTGCGCTAGAGAGCAATTTGGAGTTTTGGGGTTAGGCTTTTTGATTAGAAGGCAATTTTCGCCAGTCCTGATGTGTGTGTCCAGTTTGGTGAGTTTTGAAGCATGTTACGGGGGTCAAATTACTGCTCAAAGAGGCAAAGGTGAGTGTTTTTACAAAACTTTTGTTTTGAAGGGGGAAATGCAAACTTCCTGTTGATTTTTGCTGAAGGATGTCAGTGTATGAAATTTAGGTCTAAGTGAGACCTACATATAGGTTTTTTGTTTCATGTCTCTACGACATTCCTACTGGAAGTTACAGGCAGTTTTGTCTGTGTTTTCTTCCTAGGAGCAGTTTTGTCTGTGTTTTATTCCTACAGTGCGCTAGAGAGCAATTTGGAGTTTTGGGGTTAGGTTTTTTGATTAGATGGCAATTTTTGCCAGTCCTGATGTGTGGGTCAAATTAAATCTCAAAGAGGCAAGGGTGAGTGTTTGTACAAAACTTTTGTTTTGAAGGGGGAAATGCAAACTTCCTGTTGATTTTTGCTGAAGGATGTCAGTGTATGAAATTTAGGTCTAAGTGAGACCTACATAGAGGTTTTTTGTTTCATGTCTCTACGACATTCCTACTGGAAGTTACAGGCAGTTTTGTCTGTGTTTTCTTCCTAGGGGGCTTTAGAGCACAATTTTTAGTTTTGGGGTTAGGTTTTTGATTAATTCGCAATGTTCGCCAGTCCCGATGTGTGTGCCAAATTTGGTGAGTTATGAAGCATGTTAAGGGCGTCAAATTACAGCTCAAAGCTGCGGAATAATAATAAAACCTTAGAAATTCAATAGGGTCCTCTGTCCCAAAGGGACATTCGGTCCCTAATAAAGATTTCTACACATAGAAGTAATCATCAACTTCATCTTTGGGGATTGTAATATAGATCCATCTGGATTCATGAACTTAATTCTAAACTTTTCTGCACAAAAAAAGAAATCTTTAACATCAATATTTATGGAACATGTCCACAACAAATCTACCTGTCAACACTGAATATTGCATTGTAGCATTTTTTTTCACAGTTTATGAACTTTCATTCATATTTTGTTGAAGTATTATTCAATAAATATATTTATAAAGTATTTTTGAATTGTTAGAATATTTTAAAAAAATACCTTCAAGTACCCCCAGGTGTACGCGTACCCCCATTTGAGAACCACTGTCTTATAGTGTCCTATTTAGAAATGTTCTTTTTTGTCACTGATTAGCCAGGTCGGTGTGGTGAATTTGCGCGTGAGTCATAACAAAAAAATCAACTAGTGACAAAATACACACACACACACACACACACAGTTGATCTGTCGTTATCTTGAAGCAAAGCAATCCTTCACATCCTAACAGGAGGCGTTGAAGGACAAAATGATCCCACCAGCCCTCAATCAGCCTCATGTGTCTCATGCTGGAACCCAGCTGCTTATAGCATAATTTATATGGCACACACACACACACGCACACACACACACACACACACACACACACACACACACACACACACACACACAGTCAAGGCTGCAGCTGCAAGAAGGAAGCTTTAAAATACACTCTAGCGCCCCCATTGAGGGATTTATGGTTTTATTTATTTTTAGTGTATGTATTTCTAAAATATATTTTTGTGTTGTTGTTTTTTTTTAAGAGTCAACCCAAACCTAACCCATACCCAAAACCCCAATCTAAAAAGTTTCCAGTTGTTATTTACAATATTTGCAACGTTGTGCGTTAGTGACATCTAGTGGCTTTTTCACGCCACTTGCACAGAAATAAGCACTTCCTGTTTTGAATTGCATCATAGTCACTATATCACACCTGGGCAAATTAAGTCCTGGGGGCCACAGGTGGCTCGTTAAGATTTTCACTCTGCCCCGCCAGACATTCCCAAATATTTTTTGGAGATCCTTAAAGGCCTCCTGAAAGCCACTACTAGCCACCACGCAGTCTGATAGTTTATATATCAATGATGAAATATTAACATTGCAACACAGGCCAATACGGCCTTTTTAGTTTACTAAATTGCAATTTTAAATTTAATATATATTTAATATTAATTAACATAATTCCACGGTATTCTGGACATCTGTGTTGCTGAATCTTTTGCAATTTGTTCAATTAATAATGGAGGTGTCAAAGAAGAAAGCTGTAGTTGGGAAGCGACGGATTGTAGCGGACATTTTGATCCAGCACCGATCCCAGCTATAAGTCGTCTGCTTTAATCGCATAATTACACAGTATTTTGGTAATTTGTTCAACTAATAATGGAGAAGTCAAAGTAGAAAAATGGAGGTGGGAAGCTTTTAGCCTTTAGCCAAACAAACAGCCGGTGTTTCCTTGTTTAAAATTCCCGGAGGTGAAGCTTTACTATGGATCAGAGCGGTCAAGCGAACATGGATCCCGACTACATGTCAACCAACAGTGAGAAAATTGTGGAAATAAGTCGCCTCTTACCGGGATTAAGCGGAGCTTCTGTCGTGCTGCAGCTGATCGTGACTTCCCTCAGAGACTGGCGTCAACACACCCGTGGCCACAACCCTCCGACTATCAGGTACTATTTAACTCACTAAAACACTAGCAACACAATAAGCAGATAAGGGATTTCCCAGAATTATCCTGGTAAATGTGTCTGAAAACATCTGAATCGCTCCCAATGCAATCGCCTTTTCTTTTTTTTCTTTTTTTTCTAGTCCGTCACTCTAAATTTCCTCATCCATGAATCTTTCCTCCTCGCTCAAATTAATGGGAAAATTGTGGCTTTGTCGGTCTGAATAGCTCTTGCTGCTGGAGGCTCAGATTATAAACAATGTTCAGATGTAAGGAGCCCTACAACCCGTGACGTCATGCGCACATCGTCTGCTACTTCCGGTACAGGCAAGGCTTTTTTATTAGCGACCAAAAGTTGCGAACTTTATCGTCGATGTTCTCTACTAAATCCTTTCAGTAAAAATATGGCAATATCGCGAAATGATCAAGTATGACACATAGAATGGAGCTGCTATCCCCGTTTAAATAAGAAAATCTCATTTCAGTCGGCCTTTAAGATGGAAAGTGTAGCTGCCATGATGAGCAGTGATGTTTTCTAATGACCGTAAGTCTTCAACTATACCAGGAGTCGGCAACCCAAAATGTTGAAAGAGCCATATTGGACCAAAAATACACACAAAAAAATCAGTCTGGAGTCGCAAAAAATGAAAAGCCTTATTACATACAGATAATTTTTCATGGGATATCAATTGAATTATGAGGACTTAAAATGAAACTAAATGAGCTCAAATATACCTGCAAATTATTGATATTTTTATGACCTATTGAAACGAAGGACCAGGAGAAAAATAGACATTTAACAAAAAAAAAAGGAAGAGATTGGGTTTCACTATGTAAAGCGCTTTGAGTCACTAGAGAAAAGCGCTATATAAATATAATTCACAAATTCACAAAATGAGTTATAATGATGCAATATGTACATACAGCTAGCCTAGATAGCATGTTAGCATCGATTAGCTTGCAGTCGTGCAGTGACTAAATATGTCTGATTAGCACTCCACACAAGTCAACATCCATCCATCCATCCATCTTATTCCGCTTATCCGAGGTCGGGTCGCGGGGGCAACAGCCTAAGCAGGGAAGCCCAGACTTCCCTCTCCCCAGCCACTTCGTCTAGCTCTTCCCGGGGGATCCCGAGGTGTTCCCAGGCCAGCCGGGAGACATAGTCTTCCCAACGTGTCCTGGGTCTTCCCCGTGGCCTCCTACCGGTTGGATGTGCCCTAAACACCTCCCTAGGGAGGCGTTCGGGTGGCATCCTGACCAGATGCCCGAATCACCTCATCTGGCTCCTCTCGATGTGGAGGAGCAGCGGCTTTACTTTGAGTTCCTCCCGGATGGCAGAGCTTCTCACCCTATCTCTAAGGGAGAGACCTGGAAACTCATTTGGGCCGCTTGTACCCGTGATCTTATCCTTTCGGTCATGACCCAAAGCTCATGACCATAGGTGAGGATGGGAACGTAGATCGACCGGTAAATTGAGAGCTTTGCCTTCCGGCTCAGCTCCTTCTTCACCACAACGGATCGGTACAACGTCCGCATTACTGAAGACGCCGCACCGATCCGCCTGTCGATCTCACCATCCACTCTTCCCTCACTCGTGAACAAGACTCCTAGGTACTTGAACTCCTCCACTTGGGGCAGGGTCTCCTCCCCAACCCGGAGATGGCATTCCACCCTTTTCCGGGCGAGAACCATGGACTCGGACTTGGAGGTGCTGACTCTCATTCCGGTCGCTTCACAGTGAGAGCTGAAGATCCCGGTCAGATGAAGCCATCAGGACCACATCATCTGCAAAAAGCAGAGACCTAATCCTGCGGTCACCAAACCGGAACCCCTCAACACCTTGACTGTGCCTAGAAATTCTGTCCATTAAAGTTATGAACAGAATCGGTGACAAAGGACAGCCTTGGCGGAGTCCAACCCTCACTGGAAATGTGTCTGACTTACTGCCGGCAATGCGGACCAAGCTCTGGCACTGATCGGTCAATAACGTCAACAAAAGTCACCTTTGTGCATTCACGCACAACGTTAAAAGTTGGGTGGACAAAATGAGACAGAAAAAGAAGTGGCATAAAACACGTCCTACAGAGTCGGAGAAAGTTGTACATGTCAACAAACTAGGGTGAGTTCAAGGACCGCCAAAATTAGTAGGACAAAACGGCGCTCGTCAAATACTCGAATCAGTGACGCATGTTTAATACAAACAGTGTGCTTTATATCAATGAGGGAGGTTTGTGTCATGTTTGTCCTCCTACAGAAAACCATATTAAAACAAAAAAATAGTTTTTTTCCCACCTCATCTTTTTCCATTTTTCATATATTTTTGAAAAAGCTCCAGAGAGCCACTGGGGCCCCCGAACTATACTAAGTATTTCAATGGTTGAAATCTGCGCTTTTGCATGATATACTAGTTAGTATGGTAATCTAATTAGTTAGTATGGTCATCTAATTAGTAACTCTGGTAATCTAATTAGTTACTATGATAATCTAAGTCACAGCAGCTCAGACGAGGCATCAAGTAGTGTGGGCAGGAAACATTTCCACAGACGCGGAAGGAGATTTTCACAAAGTTCTAAAGCTTAGTGATGTGTCAGATTGTAGGTGGTTTATTTTGTACCCTTCGCATTCCTATTTCACTGTTTGTTGCATTCCACTTGATTGTAAAATATGTCGATCGAAAGGGGGTGTGATGTTCATATTTTTGTTCAAGGTTCAAGTTTATTTGTCCCAAGCAGACTACACCACAGTGAAATGCTTTTTTCCATGCTCTTCGGATATTGCGTACAAACATTAGTTGCAGAATCTAATACACTAAATACAAAGAAAAACACAAAAAATGTAACAGCTCTGATGTACATTAATTACAAGACAATTAAGTTGCACAATAAGTCACAGAAGTTATCAATCAATCAATGTTTATTTATATAGCCCTAAATCACAAGTTTCTCGAAGGGCTGCACAACCACTACGACATCCTCGGAAGAACCCACATAAGGGCAAGGAAAAACTCACACCCAGTGGGACGTCGGTGACAATGATGACTATGAGAACCTTGGAGAGGACCTCAGATGTGGGCAACCCCCCAACCCCTCTAGGGGACCGAAAACAATGGATGTCGAGCGGGTCTAACATGATACTGTGAAAGTTCAATCCATAGTGGATCCAACACAACTGTGAGAATTCAGTTCGAAGCGGATCCAAGACAGCAGCGAGAGTCCCGTCCACAGGAAACCATCCCAAGCGGAGTCAGATCAGCAGCGTAGAGATGTCCCCAACCGATACACAGGCGAGCGGTTCATCCTAGGTCCCGACTCTGGACAGCCAGTAGTTAATCTATGGCCATCGGACCGGACCCCCTCCACAAGGGAGGGGGGGACAGAAGAGAAAAAGAAAAGAAGTGGCAGATCAACTGGTCTAAAAAGGAGATCTATTTAAAGGCTAGAGTATACAAATGAGTTTAAAGGTGAGACTTAAATGCTTCTACTGAGGTAGCATCTCGAACTGTTACCGGGAGGGCATTCCAGAGTACTGGAGCCCGAACGGAAAACGCTCTATAGCCCGCAGACTTTTTTTGGGCTTTGGGAATCACTAACAAGCCGGAGTCCTTTGAACGCAGATTTCTTGCCGGGACATATGGTACAATACAATCGGCAAGATAGGATGGAGCTAGACCGTGTAGTATTTTATACGTAAGTAGTAAAACCTTAAAGTCACATCTTAAGTGCACAGGAATTTTGGTAGGAGTATCAGTATAAGTAGAAATACTGTAGTCAAATC
The DNA here is from genome assembly GCF_033978795.1 of Nerophis ophidion. Classification (NCBI taxonomy): domain Eukaryota; kingdom Metazoa; phylum Chordata; class Actinopteri; order Syngnathiformes; family Syngnathidae; genus Nerophis; species Nerophis ophidion. The sequence continues at coordinate 4,100,481 of NC_084618.1, read as the reverse complement.
AAATCAAATCAACTTTATTTATAAAGCACATTTAAAATTTACCACAGGGGTAGCCAAAGTGCTGTACAATGGGCAGGTTAAAAGATAATACCAAGACCGAGCAAACAACACAACACAACTTAATGCCAAAAAAACGGAAATGCTGATTATCGGTCCTGCTAGACACCGACCACTATTTAATAATACAACTTTAACATTTGACAACCAAACAATAAAACAAGGTGACTCTGTAAAGAATCTGGGTATTATCTTCGACCCAACTCTCTCCTTTGAGGCACACATTAAAAGCGTTACTAAAACGGCCTTCTTTCATCTCCGTAATATCGCTAAAATTCGCTCCATTTTGTCCACTAAAGACGCTGAGATCATTATCCATGCGTTTGTTACGTCTCGCCTCGACTACTGTAACGTATTATTTTCGGGTCTCCCCATGTCTAGCATTAAAAGATTACAGTTGGTACAAAATGCGGCTGCTAGACTTTTGACAAGAACAAGAAAGTTTGATCACATTACGCCTGTACTGTATATACCTTTATATACATATATACATACATATATACCTATACTGTATATACCTTTATATACATATATACATACATATATACCTATACTGTATATACCTTTATATACATATATACATACATATATACCTATACTGTATATACCTTTATATACATATATACATACATATATACCTGTACTGTATATACCTTTATATACATATATACATACATATATACCTATACTGGCTCACCTGCACTGGCTTCCTGTGCACTTAAGATGTGACTTTAAGGTTTTACTACTTACGTATAAAATACTACACGGTCTAGCTCCATCCTATCTTGCCGATTGTATTGTACCATATGTCCCGGCAAGAAATCTGCGTTCAAAAGACTCCGGCTTATTAGTGATTCCCAAAGCCCAAAAAAAGTCTGCGGGCTATAGAGCGTTTTCCGTTCGGGCTCCAGTACTCTGGAATGCCCTCCCGGTAACAGTTCGAGATGCCACCTCAGTAGAAGCATTTAAGTCTCACCTTAAAACTCATCTGTATACTCTAGCCTTTAAATAGACCTCCTTTTTAGACCAGTTGATCTGCCGCTTCTTTTCTTTCTCCTATGTCCCCCCCTCCCTTGTGGAGTGGGTCCGGTCCGATGACCATGGATGAAGTACTGGCTGTCCAGAGTCGAAACCCAGGATGGACCGCTCGTCGGGACCCAGGATGGACCGCTCGCCTGTATCGGTTGGGGACATCTCTATGCTGCTGATCCGCTTGAGATGGTTTCCTGTGGACGGGACTCTCGCTGCTGTCTTGGATCCGCTTGAACTGAACTCTCGCGGCTGTGTTGGAGCCACTATGGATTGAACTTTCACAGTATCATGTTAGACCCGCTCGACATCCATTGCTTTCGGTCCCCTAGAGAGGGGGGGTTGCCCACATCTGAGGTCCTCTCCAAGGTTTCTCATAGTCAGCATTGCCACTGGCGTCCCACTGGATGTGAATTCTCCCTGCCCACTGGGTGTGAGTTTTCCTTGCCCTTTTGTGGGTTCTTCCGAGGATGTTGTAGTCGTAATGATTTGTGCAGTCCTTTGAGACATTTGTGATTTGGGGCTATATAAATAAACATTGATTGATTGATTGATTGAAACAGAACATGATAAGAAATAAATAAATAAAACATAAAAACAGGTTCACAGCAGGTGTATAACATGATAACTCATTTGTATACTCTAGCCTTTAAATGGACTCCCTTTTTCGACCAGTTGATCTGCCGTTTCTTTTCTTTTTCTTCTATGTCCCACTCTCCCTTGTGGAGGGGGTCCGGTCCGATCCGGTGGCCATGTACCGCTTGCCTGTGTATCGGCTGGGGACATCTCTGCGCTGCTGATCCGCCTCCGCTTGGGATGGTTTCCTGCTGGCTCCGCTGTGAACGGGACTCTCGCTGCTGTGTTGGATCCGCTTTGGACTGGACTCTCGCGACTGTGTTGGATCCATTATGGATTGAACTTTCACAGTATCATGTTAGACCCGCTCGACATCCATTGCTTTCCTCCTCTCCAAGGTTCTCATAGTCATCATTGTCACCGACGTCCCACTGGGTGTGAGTTTTCCTTGCCCTTATGTGGGCCTACCGAGGATGTCGTAGTGGTTTGTGCAGCCCTTTGAGACACTGGTGATTTAGGGCTATATAAGTAAACATTGATTGATTGATTAATAATGGGGCCCCCTTGCAGGATGGATATCACTTAGTGTTAAAAGCCAAGGAATAAAAGTATGTTTTTAAGAGAGATTTAAAAACAGGAAGAGAGGAGGCTTGTCTAACACTCAGAGGTAGGTCCTTCCAGAGCTTGGGAGCAGCAGCAGCGAAAGCTCTGTCACCTCTAAGCTTCAGCCTTGTGTCAGGGACCGACTGGTCGATCTCGGAGGGTGTGTCAGTCGATCTCAAGCCAGGCATTAAAAAATCGACATAAAAATGAGCAATCATCAATCATACCAAGACTTCACTTTCGTCAGTTGTTTGACATTCTCGGCACCCGAGGATCTTGTGAGATGACGCTGGCTGCTGCGAGCTCATATTTAAGAAAAAAATCACTAACAGGGCGGACGCAGAGAAACACATTTTATTTCTAGAGACTCCGTACCTACTGTCAAAACTCTAAAGAGCGACTGCACAGTTCCTGTCTTCACCATAAAAGACCTGTTTCATCCTGCCTGTGCTAACAAAATAAGAGTCTCAGAAAGCTAGCAAGCTACGGAGTTTGATGCCAATGTATTTCTCCCCCGCCCTCAGCGACCGCTTTCTCACTTGCTTGCCCACCCGCACACTCACTGACGTCACTCACCTGCTGCCAGACATTAAAGGGCCACACACATATGCTACTCTCATAACAAAGTGTTTAAAAAGGAGTATGCAAGTTGGACAAATGAGATGCCAAATCCAACCACTTTCATGTGGTATTGGACAGAAAGGAGGACTTTTTTTTTCCTCCATTTGAAAATGTGGGCGTTATCATCATTACTGTCTGATTCCAATCAATGCAAGTCATCAGAATCAGGTAATACACCAACTTATATTCTTGTCTTCATGAAAGAAAGGAATCTATGTGTGTTAAACATGCTTGTATTATCATTATCAATCAATCAATCAATGTTTACTTATATAGCCCTAAATCACTAATGTCTCAAAGGGCTGCACAAACCACTACGACATCCTCGGTAGGCCGGTGACAATAATGACCCAGTGGGAAGTCGGTACTTTTATTCCTTGGCTTTTAACACTATGTGATATCCATCCTGAAAGGGCGCCCCATTATCAATCAATCAATCAATCAATGTTTACTTATATAGCCCTAAATCACTAGTGTCTCAAAGGGCTGCACAAACCACTACGACATCCTCGGTAGGCCCACATAAGGGCAAGGAAAACTCACACCCAGTGGGACGTCGGTGACAATGATGACTATGAGAACCTTGGAGAGGAGGAAAGCAATGGATGTCGAGCGGGTCTAACATGGTACTGTGAAAGTTCAATCCATAATGGATCCAACACAGTCGCAAGAGTCCAGTCCAAAGCGGATCCAACACAGCAGCGAGAGTCCCGTTCACAGCGGAGCCAGCAGGAAACCATCCCAAGCGGAGGCGGATCAGCAGCACAGAGATGTCCCCAGCCGATACACAGGCAAGCAGTACATTGCCACCGGATCGGACCGGACCCCCTCCACATGGGAGAGTGGGACATAGAAGAAAAAGAAAAGAAACGGCAGATCAACTTGTCTAAAAAGGGAGTCTATTTAAAGGCTAGAGTATACCATTAAATTGTTAACAAAAATGTGTCTTTCATAAATAACTAAATAATAAATAGGAATGAGGTAGATCTCCTCGACTTGGTCAATTGAAAAGTAGCTCACCTGCAGAAAAAGTGTGAGCGCCCCTGGTCTAAACGATTCGAGATAAAGGCGTGAATTAATTTCTCAAGGTCATGTCCTGACAGAAGCGGTTTCACTTTCGCTATTTGGCGTAATTGATAAAAGCTTTTTTGAACGACGCTGCTGATTTGTTTTTGGAATTTAAAATCCGACTCGAACTTTACCCCCAGGTTTGTGACACGGTCGCTGAGATACGGGGTCAGAGTGCCGAGGTCAACGTTGGGGGAGGGAGAGCGACTTGGACCGAACAACGTAACTTCTGTTTTGTCTTCATTTAGACTCAGGAAGTTAGCTGAAAGCCAGGTTTTGATGTCGTGCAGGCAGTCAATGAGACGTTGAACTGTGTTATTTTGTGTTATGGGAAAATAGATCTGGCAATGAACGGCATTAAAATGAAATGCAATACCATACTTCCTAAAAATAGAACCAAGGGGGAGAAGGTAAAGCGCAAATAAGATTGGGGCAAGGATTGAGTACCAATTTAAGATCAAATTGTGTAACAGTATATATGGTATGTACAGGATAGGAAGCAACAAATATGAAGGTGTCTACAGTTCTTTGGCAGTTGAGTAGTGACAGTAGTATGAACAAGGTAATAGAACAGTATGACTTCTTCATACTCTTGTTTGTACATTATTTACAATCATTGAATGAAGAGTATTGTAATTAGACTTTTGACAAGAACAAGAAAGTTTGATCACATTACGCCTGTACTGTATATACCTTTATATACATATATACATACATATATACCTATACTGTATATACCTTTATATACATATATACATACATATATACCTGTACTGTATATACCTTTATATACATATATACATACATATATACCTGTACTGTATATACCTTTATATACATATATACATACATATATACCTGTACTGTATATACCTTTATATACATATATACATACATATATACCTGTACTGGCTCACCTGCACTGGCTTCCTGTGCACTTAAGATGTGACTTTAAGGTTTTACTACTTACGTATAAAATACTACACGGTCTAGCTCCATCCTATCTTGCCGATTGTATTGTACCATATGTCCCGGCAAGAAATCTGCCTTCAAAGGACTCCGGCTTGTTAGTGATTCCCAAAGCCCAAAAAAAGTCTGCGGGCTATAGAGCGTTTTCCGTTCGGGCTCCAGTACTCTGGAATGCCCTCCCGGTAACAGTTCGAGATGCCACCTCAGTAGAAGCATTTAAGTCTCACCTTAAAACTCATTTGTATACTCTAGCCTTTAAATAGACTCCCTTTTTAGACCAGTTGATCTGCCGTTTCTTTTCTTTTTCTTCTATGTCCCACTCTCCCTTGTGGAGGGGGTCCGGTCCGATCCGGTGGCCATGTACTGCTTGCCTGTGTATCGGCTGGGGACATCTCTGCGATGCTGATCCGCCTCCGCTTGGGATGGTTTCCTGCTGGCTCCGCTGTGAACGGGACTCTCGCTGCTGTGTTGGATCCGCTTTGGACTGGACTCTCGCGACTGTGTTGGATCCATTGTGGATTGAACTTTCACAGTATCATGTTAGACCCGCTCGACATCCATTGCTTTCCTCCTCTCCAAGGTTCTCATAGTCATCATTGTCACCGATGTCCCACTGGGTGTGAGTTTTCCTTGCCCTTATGTGGGCCTACCGAGGATGTCGTGGTGGTTTGTGCAGCCCTTTGAGACACTAGTGATTTAGGGCTATATAAGTAAACATTGATTGATTGATTGATTGAATTACAGTGGTAAGTAAAGTGATTTTGTGCGTGCGGTTTTGTGTAATCGTGATAAAGTGTTGATCAGCGGTGCAGTCGAGCAGTCTGATGGCTTGCGGATAGAAGCTCCTCCTGAGTCTCTCCGTGTTGGCCTTGAGACTCCGGTAGCGCTTGCCTGACTGAAGCAGTGAGAAGAGGCAGTTGCTTGGGTGGCTAGAGTCCCTCACAATCCTCTTGGCCTTGGATCTAAACCGCCTGGTGTAGATGTTGCAGATGGTTGGGAGTACACCTCCGATGGTGATCTGGCCACGCTCTGCGGTCGTGTGCGGGGCCATTCCCATACCAGGAGGTGATGTTTCCAGTCATGACACTCTCTGTTGTGCATGAGTAGAAGTTTCTGAGGGTCTTGTGGTTTAGCTTAAACTTCCTCAGTCTCCTGTCAATATTCAGTGTTTTATCGTTCATAGAACATTTTTAAATCACTATGTTTTTTAAGGCGGTCTGTCGTAACGTTTTTACCATTCAATCAGACATTATTGTGAGGTTTTGTTTAAGTGTTCTTAAAAAAATAGATATACCGACCCCCAGACACATTTTTTTCTCTAAATGTGGCCCCGGAGTCGAAATAATTGCCCGGGCTTGCACGATATGCTGACACGTACTCTCACAGGACATTTCATTAGGTAGCGAGAGATGTTCCTAATATTTTGGTTTTGTCATTCATGGACGCAAATTATTATTTTTTTACATCTTTCCTCCTACCTCCAAAGACATGCACCTGGGGATAGGCCCCTCCCACCTCCAAAGACATGCACCTGGGGATAGGCCCCTCCCACCTCCAAAGACATGCACCTGGGGATAGGCCCCTCCCACTTCCAAAGACATGCACCTGGGGATAGGCCCCTCCCACTTCCAAAGACATGCACCTGGGGATAGGCCCCTCCCACCTCCAAAGACATGCACCTGGGGATAGGCCCCTCCCACTTCCAAAGACATGCACCTGGGGATAGGTTGATTGGCAACATTAAATTGGTCCTAGTGTGTGAATGTTGTCTGTCCATCTGTGTTGGCCCTGTGATGAGGTGGCGACTTGTCCAGGGTGTACGCCGCCTTCCGCCCGATTGTACCTGAGATAGGCGCCAGTGCCCCCAGTGATGGATGGATAAATTTTATTCTGTTTTTAGTTTTTTTTTTTCAACAACACGATACAAAAACAAACGCCATATTTCAACCAAAACGGCAAAATATGAATGTAAAAAAATTAACAAAATATTCTTGTTGTTTTCCAAACACTTAAAAAAATAAATTCACCCGATTAATTCGACAATAAGATGTTAAAACTAACAAAAGAATAAATAAAAAAGGACAGCGAAGGGCGCAAAGAAACATGGTGGGCTAAATTCAACAGCACACCCAAGTGGACAAGCGGGGTATTACAGGTGTCGTTTACAACCTCGATCTGACGCAAACGTCACCTTTTCCCCACTAATGATGACGTAGTGAAAATGCTGAGCATGCATAAATGTTTAGTAATGAGTTAATCTCACATTTCTTTTGTTTGTCTCTCGTCTTTTCACTCATAAAGCGGATTAAAAATGGCTGTTTAAGTAATGTCATCAATTATAAAAATATTAAAAGTTTAACTACGCGATGTAGGTCATCTATATATATATATATATATATATATATATAGTAAAAAAAATTGTGTGTTATTAATGCACCAACCAGTGGAAATGTGACGTGTGCGAACGAGTTGATTTTTTAAAACGGCTCTTTGAAGTGAATGTTGAGAATTTGAGTCTGATATCTACAGAACTTGCACACTGTCTTCAAAATGATGTCTCTTGACAAATTCAAAATAAAATGCAAACAAAAATTCGAACAATAATGTTAGGGCACAGGTGACAAAAGTTTCATTCATTTTATACTTTATTTTGTTCAAATAACGACAAATGCTTCAAATCTGCCAAGTTATCCATCAAATTGTAAAAATGACGATAGATTTTAAGATTAAATTGACGTTATTTTTACAACATATTACTGTTCATTTAAAACTGTTTTTCTGGGGTAAAATTCTGACGACTGGTCTGCCAGTTTTTCTATGGCAGTTGTTTTATTTTTATGATGTATTAATGGCAAAATATTACAAGTTGTTTTTATGGTAAAAAAAACTAACAGAAAAAACTGGCAGTTCAGTTGCCAGAATGAAAAAAAAGTGTTTTTTTCTAATTACCATTTACTGATTTTTCTGTTTACCGTATTAAGTTTTAAATGCATTAAATGCACATGTTCCTTCTAGACTTTACTGAAATGTAGAATATATTTATACTATTCGTATATTATATATAAAATGTGATATAAATTATATTATATATTATTAATATTGTCTATTGTGAGCAAACTGTGGTGCTGAATTTCCCCCAGGGCTCAATAAAGTACTTTCTATTCTATTCTATTCTATTCCAAATATCACTGTATATTTTACAGGATTTGATTGAAACTTTTATTAGTAGATTGCAAAGTTCAGTACATATTCCGTACAACTGACCACTAAATGGTAACACCCAAAAAGTTTTTCAACTTGTTTATGTCGAGGGTCCACATAAATCAATTCATGGTAAAGGAAAAAAAAATGGTGACTGAATTGTCCGTTTTTTTCCTTTGAAATCTACAGATTGTTTTTACAGTGTGCACAAAAAAATGGTATATAATAATAAAATACATAGACAAATGTATATATATCACTTAGAAGTGCTCGGTGAAAACAAGTTTGACACCCCCGTGTTAGGATTAAAATTGTAATGAGTAATAATGTAAATATACACGGGATAAAAAAGGCAAAATTGTAACCTTTTCCTCTTCAAAAAAAATAAAAGGGGTTTGCAAAGAGAACTGTTGTGATTTAGAGTGAATGGATGTACGTTGTGTACAAATTGAGAACAGGAAGTGGACATAATGTATGTCAGGGGTCAGCAACCTTTTTGAAAGCAAGAGCTACTTCTTGGGTACTGATTAATGCCAAGGGCTACCAGTTTGATACACACTTCAATAAATTGCCGGAAATAGCCAATTCGCTCAATTTACCTTTGATAAAAAATTTTATATATTTAAAAAAAAAAAAAGGGTATTTCTGTCTGTCATTCCGTCGTACAATTTTTTTTTCCTTTTACGTAAGGTTTTTTGTAGAGAATAAATGATGAAGAAACACTTAATTGAACGGTTTAAAAGAGGACAAAACAGGAAAAAAACTCAAATTAAATTTTGAAACATAGTTTATCTTCAATTTCGACTCTTTAAAATTCAAAATCCAACTGAAAAAAAGAAAACAAAAACTGGCTAATTTGAATCTTTTTGAAAAAAAATAAAATAATTTATGGAACATCATTAGTCATTTTTCCTGATTAAGATTAATTTTAGAATTTTGATGACATGTTTTAAATAGGTTAAAATCCAATCTGCACTTTGTTAGAATATATAACAAATTGGACCAAGCTATATTTCTAACAAAGAGAAATCATTATTTCTTCTAGATTTTCCAGAACAAAAATTTTAAAAGAAATTCAAAGGACTTTGAAATAAGATTTAAATTTGCTTCTAAAGATTCTCTAGATTTGCCAGAATATTTTTATTTTTATTTTAATCATGATAAGAAGAGTATTTCACAAATATTCTTTGTCGAAAAAACAGAAGCTAAAATGAAGAATTAAAATGTATTTATTCTATAAATAAATTTACTTGAACATTGATTTAAATTGTCAGGAAAGAAGAGGAAGGAATTTAAAAGGTAAAAAGGTATATGTGTTTAAAAATCCTACAATCATTTTTAAGGTTGTATTTCTTCTCTAAAATTGTCTTTCTGAAACTAGAAGCAAGGTAAAAAAAAATGAATGTATTTATTTAAACAAGTGAAGACCAAGTCTTTAAAATATTTTCTTGGATTTTCAAATTCTATTTGAGTTTTGTCTCTCTTAGAATTAAAAATGTCGAGATAAGTGAGACCAGCTTGCTAGTAAATAAATACAATTTAAAAAATAGAGGCAGCTCACTGGTAAGTGCTGCTATTTGAGCTATTTTTAGAACAGGCCAGCGGGCGACTCATCTGGTCCTTACGGGCTACCTGGTGTTGGTGACCCCTGCTGAATGTGTTAATAATTGCTATGAAGTGGAAAAGGTGTATATGATTAAATAAGCTTTTCTTCTTCTTACTCTTTTTTGGACATGTTGTAAAGAAAAATTCAACTATGTGATGTATGATATTAAAACTGCATACATCAGGGGTGTCCAAAGTGCGGCCGAGGGCCATTTGTGGCACTCAGCTTATTTTCCAACGGCCCTGCGACACACTTAAAAAAATAGTATTCCAAAACAAACATTGAAAAGTTGGAATAAAAGAGCAAACAGGTGTAATGTAACAATACGGTGTAGCAATATTGACACTGATGACAAAAAGCTGCCATGCAGGCTGTTTTTTACTGTGAAACTGTAATTGCTAAAAAAAAAATGAATAAAAATGTCGAATCATTTAATCAATGTGAAGTATAGACATTTAAGTGTTGAAAGTAAAACTATTTATTGATATATGATTACATTTTTACACCTTCAGGAGTAAGGGGCCTTTTGGATCCCCAAGACTTGAAGGTTTGATTTTATTTTTAAACTGCCATTGTTAAAAAAATAATAATGAATCAAAAGCAATGTTGTTTTGAGTTGTTCATCTATTGAGGGCTCCAATTATCCATCCATCCATTTTCTACCACTTATTCCCTTTCGGGGTCGCGGGGGGCGCTGGCGCCTATGTCAGCTACAATCGGGCGGAAGGCGGGGTACACCCTGGACAAGTCGCCACCTCATCGCAGGGCCAACACAGATAGACAGACAACATTCACACACTAGGGCCAATTTAGTGTTGCCAATCAACCTATCCCCAGGTGCATGTCTTTGGAAGTGGGAGGAAGCCGGAGTACCCGGAGGGAACCCACGCACTCACGGGGAGAACATGCAAACTCCACACAGAAAGATCCCGAGCCTGGATTTGAACCCAGGACTGCAGGACCTTCGTATTTTGAGGCAGACGCACTAACCCCTCTGCCACCGTGAAGCCCGGGCTCCAATTAGTTCACATCTAATATTTCACTTTGAACATTTGTTTGGGGGGGGGGTATTGAATATTTTGTCTTTTTCTTGTTAAATAAATGGGTTTGGATCGATTAATTGATTGATTGGAACTTTTATTAGTAGATTGCAGAGTACAGTACATATTCCGTACAATTGACCACTAAATGGTAACACCCCAATAAGTTTTTCAACTTCTTTAAGTCGGGGTCCACGTTAAGCAATTCATGGGTTTTGACAAAAAAGGCATAACACAAGTCCGAGTCCATGGTTCTCGCCCGGAAAAGGGTGGAATGCCATCTCCGGGTTGGGGAGGAGACCCTGCCCCAAGTGGAGGAGTTCAAGTACCTAGGAGTCTTGTTCACGAGTGAGGGAAGAGTGGATCGTGAGATCGACAGGCGGATCGGTGCGGCGTCTTCAGTAATGCGGACGTTGTACCGATCCGTTGTGGTGAAGAAGGAGCTGAGCCGGAAGGCAAAGCTCTCAATTTACCGGTCGATCTACGTTCCCATCCTCACCTATGGTCATGAGCTTTGGGTCATGACCGAAAGGACAAGATCACGGGTACAAAATGAGTTTCCTCCGCCGTGTGGTGGGTCTCTCCCTTAGAGATAGGGTGAGAAGCTCTGCCATCCGGGAGGAACTCAAAGTAAAGCCGCTGCTCCTCCACATGGAGAGGAGCCAGATGAGGTGGTTCGGGCATCTGGTCAGGATGCCACCCGAACGCCTCCCTAGGGAGGTGTTTAGGGCACGTCCAACCGGTAGGAGGCCACAGGGAAGACCCAGGACACGTTGGGAAGACTATGTCTCCCGGCTGGCCTGGGAACGCCTCGGGATCCCCCGGGAAGAGCTGGACGAAGTGGCTGGGGAGAGGGAAGTCTGGGTTTCCCTGCTTAGGCTATTGCCCCCGCGACCCGACCTCGGATAAACAGAAGAAGATGGCATAACACATAAAAAAAAAAAAAAAATGTAAAAAGGACAGACCTGAAGATCTATAGAGATAGATATATATAGAATTGCTGAAAGCAAAACGAATAAATACATGATTTATTTTAACCCTTTAATGCCTGAGACTCTTTTTGGTCCCCAGGTGGAGCCGTAATCCATCAATCCATTTTCTACCGCTAATTCCCCTTTGGGGGCGCTGGTGCCTATCTCAGCTACAATCGGGCGGAAGGCGGGGTTCACCCTGGACAAGTCACCACCTCATCACAGGGCCAACACAGATAGACAGACAACATTCACACTCACATTCACACACTAGGGCCAATTTAGTGTTGCCAATCAACCTATCCCCAGGTGCATGTCTTTGGAAGTGGGAGGAAGCCGGAGTACCCGGAGGGAACCCACGCATTCACGGGGAGAACATGCAAACTCCACACAGAAAGATCCCGAGCCCGGGATTGAACCCTGACTACTCAGGACCTTCATATTGTGAGGCAGACGCACTAACCCCTGAAGCTCAATAATCACGTCACTATTATTTAAGCTTGTAGTTGCCAGGCAGTCGGCCTGGCGTCATTGTACTCTGTACTCTACACTCGGTTTCATACCTATTTCATGTCATAGTTCATGCTGCCCTGCTCACGTCACCACAAGTAAAATGTTGTTTATTAGCTGTAATGGTTACAATAAAAATGAAAAAAAAAATCAAAACGCGTGCTTTGTTTTTCAATGCGCGGTCCTCGGTGGGAGAGGGGTTAATGCGTCTGCCTCACAATACGAAGGTCCTGAGTAGTCCTGGGTTCAATCCCGGGCTTGGGATCTTTCTGCGTGGAGCTTGCATGTTCTCCCCGTGAATGCGTGGGTTCCGTCCGGGTACTCCGGCTTCCTCCCACTTCCAAAGACATGCACCTGGGGATAGGTTAATTGGCAACACTAAAATTGGCCCTAGTGTGTGAATGTTGTCTGTCTATCTGTGTTGGCCCTGCGATGAGGTGGCGACTTGTCCAGGGTGAACCAAACTTGATGAATGTGTTTTTTGAGACCAACAAGTATGTGCTCCAATCACTCTATCACAAAAAAATAAGTGTTGTAGAAATGATTGGAAACTCAAGACAGCCATGACATTATGTTCTTTACAAGTGTACGTAAACTTTTGACCATGATTATATATATATATATATATATATATATATATATATATATATGTGTATACATATATATACACACAAACCGGCCCTGCGATGAGCTGGCGACTTGTCCAGGGTGTACACCGCCTTCCGCCCGATTGTAGCTGAGATAGGCACCAGTGCCCCCCGCGATCCCAGAAGGGAATAAGCGGTAGAAAATGGATGGATGGGTCCTCGGTGAATAAAGTTTGAACAACCCTGGTGTCCAGAGTGAAAACAAATCACGCTTCATAGGCGAATTTTAAAAAATCGACTCGTTCATGACTGGCACATTTCGACAGGCCACCAGCAGAAAGGGGTCGAAGAAGTCTCTTTGTTAGGCGCCTTCTGATTGGCTGTCCTCAGTGAGGTATCTAAGAGTCCGACTGCGATTGGCTGAGAAGACACGGCTCTTTTTTTTTTTCTCGCGATTGTTCCCCGTGTGAGTTAATGGCTCCTCCTGCTACCGACGGAGACGGAGCTGGCACGGAGCGGCTATACTGGGGGGGGGGGACGCTGGAACACGGCGGAGAAAAGCGGCCATTTACACCCCAAATACCAGCGGGTTCTCAGTCGCAATTGTCTAGGCGTAACCGGAGAGAGAGGCTGCCCGGGCCGGGTCGAGGGTTAAATTTAGCAGCGGCTTGGCCGGAGGGATAACTCTCTTTTTCCACCGACCAACTCCCCAGATGAACTCCGTCAGAGCCACCAACCGGAGACCCAGGCGAGTGTCGAGGCCGCGCCCGGTGCACCCCGAACGGAACAACGGGGATAGAGGTAAGCGAGGCCGTGTCGATTAAAACCGCAAACTTCCTTCTCGCACGGGCGGGCGGGCGGCTAGCACCCCCTCACCAGCTCCGCCCGGCCCGAGTAGGAAAACCCGAGGCTTGTGTAAGTGTAGCCTAGGCCAGGCCGCGCTTTGTTTGGCTTGACTGATCGGGGCTAGCCAGCTAGCTAATGGAGGTCGGGGTGGGGGGTTGTCTCCGCTTAAATGCGTATCTCCCAACACCGACGTGGGTCGTCGTTTCTCGGCTTGTGTACACACTCGGCTCGCCTTTAGGGAACATTCTTTTTTCTCCCCCCCACCCTTCAATGCTCTCCGCCGGCCACCGCATTCCCAGCTGTCACTAACCAGTGTAAATCTGCACTGCCATTTTTGGGGTGTAACAAAAACATTGGCGAGGAGGCAGGGCGACCACGCTCGGCCTCGCACTGCACCAAAAAAGACAGCAAAGAGAAGAGAAGCTATTATATTCCACTTAGCTGCTTTGACTGTGTCCATTTTGTGAGGCTGCAGTTTTACCGCCCCTTCCTTGTTCTCTTTGCCTGCTAGCTGCCATTTGTTTACACCGCGGATTTGCCTGCTACGCACTTGGCTTTTCAGCAATTAGCCCTCTCGTCTGGTCCGTGGCCCCCTTTTAACGTGACAGCACCCGGGTTGTGTTGCTCATGTGGGACCCCCCCCCCAGAAAAAAGACCGTAGAGACGCCGTAGATGTTGAAGACTGCACTAACCTTTGTCTGCCCCACATTAGTTTGATAATGCATCAAGACAGCAAAAAGGGGCCCCATCAATTTTGTCGTAATACCCGTCATGTTCTGTACTGCAGGGGTCCCCAACCTATTTTGCACCAGGGACCGGTTTAAAGGCCTACTGAAATGAGATGTTCTTATTTAAACGGGGATAGCAGGTCCATTCTATGTCATACGTGATCATTTCGCGATATTGCAATATTTTTGTTGAACGTATTCAGTAGAGAACATCAACGATAAAGTTCGCAACTTTTGGTCGCTAATAAAAAAGCCTTGCCTATACCGGAAGTGGCAGACGATGTGCGCGTGACGTCACGGGTTGTAGGGCTCCTCACATTGTTTACAATCATAGCCAGCAGCAGCTAGAGCGATTCAGACCGAGAAAGCGACAATTTCCCCATCAATTTGAGCGAGGATGAAAGATTTGTGGATGAGGAAAGTGAGAGTGAAGGACTAGAAAAAAAAGGCGAGGGTAGTGAGAGCGATTTTTGTTACTTGACACATTTACTATGATAATTCTGGAAAATCCCTTATCCGGCTAATTATGTTACTAGTGTTTTAGACTTAGACAAACTTTAATGATCCACAAGGGAAATTGTTCAACACAGTAGCTTAGTTAAGGGCTTCACGGTGGCAGAGGGGTTAGTGCGTCTGCCTCACAATACGAAGTTCCTGCAGTCCTGGGTTCAAATCCAGGCGCGGGATCTTTCTGTGTGGAGTTTACATGTTCTCCCCGTGAATGCGTGGGTTCCCTCCGGGTACTCCGGCTTCCTCCCACTTCCAAAGACATGCACCTGGGGATAGGTTGATTGGCAACACTAAATAGGCCCTAGTGTGTGAGTGTGAATGTTGTCTGTCTATCTGTGTTGGCCCTGCGATGAGGTGGCGACTTGTCCGGGGTGTACCCCGCCTTCCGCCCGATTGTAGCTGAGATAGGCGCCAGCGCCCCCCGCGACCCCAAAAGGGAATAAGCGGTAGAAAATGGATGGAAGTAGCTTAGTTACAATGATGGAAAGTGTAAGGATGGAAAGGACAATGCAGGTATAAAAAGACTAGGTATAGCAATGTAAAATATAACATATCTGCGAATATATACAATATATACTTAAAGTTTTAGTGAGATTATATAGTACTTGAAAGTCTGAGGGTTGTGGCCACGGGTGTGGTGACCGCCAGTGTCTCCGGTGGGAGGAGGTAATAGTCCGCAGCTGCAGGAGGACGCAAGCTCCGCTCATAACTACGGTAGGAGCCGACTTATTAACACAAATTTCTCACCGAAACCTGCCGGTTGACATGTAGTCGGGATCCATGTTCGCTTGACCGCTCTGTTCCATAGCAAAGCTTCACCTTCCGGAATTTTAAACAAGGAAACACCGGCTGTTTGTGTGGCTAAAGGCTAAAAGCTTCCCACCTCCATCTTTCTACTTTGACTTCTCCATTATTAATTGAACAAACTGCAAAAGATTCAGCAACACAGATGTCCAGAATACTGTGGAATTATGCGATTAAAGCAGACTACTTATAACTTGGATCGGGCTGGGAAATAAAGTCCGCTACAACCCGAGACGTCAAACGCACGCGTCGTCATACCGCGACGTTTTCAACAGGACACTTTGCGGGAAATTTAACATTGCAATTTAGTAAACTAAAAAGGCCGTATTGGCATGTGTTGCAATGTTAATATTTCATCATTGATATATAAACTATCAGACTGCGTGGTCTGTAGTAGTGGCTTTCAGTAGGCCTTTAATGTAAGCATTATTTTCCTGGATCGGACTTCCATGTGTGACACAGATAGATATAGCAAATAAGTGCATGAAATATGAATACATGAACAAACTCACCATAACATTCAATTAGTGGGAGCCCCTGGCCTTTTCCCTTTGCAAAAAAAAGCTCCCCATAGACTTGTTTTTTGCTAATTTTTGCTAGTAGTAGGCTTTAGTATCTGATACATAGGTGATACATTACATTTAATGACAAGTGCATGGATATATCAATCAATCAATAATTATTTATATAGCCCTAAATCACGAGTGTCTCAAAGGGCTGCACAAACCACAACAATATCCTCGGTAGAGCCCACACGTCGGTGATAGTGACAATGAGGACTATGAGAAACCTTGGAGAGGACCGCATATGTGGGCAACCCTCCCTCCCCCTAGGGGACCGAAAGCAATGGATGTCGAAGAAAGCTAGAAATACTAGACATCAGTTCCAGTAGATTTCTAAATCCATCCATTTTCTACCACTTGTCCCTTTCGGGGTCGCTGGAGTCTATCAGCTGCATTCGGGCGGAAGGCGGGGCACACCCGGGACAAGTCGCCACCTCATCACGGGGCCAACACAGATAGACAGACAACATTCACACACTAGGGCCAATTTTAGTGTTGCCAATCAACCTATCCCCAGGTGCATGTCTTTGGCGTGGGAGGAACTGGCAACTCAATTACCATAATTTTAGGGTAACCTATTCAGATTTATTTTTACAGTGTCTGTAAAATATTAATAAAAACAATAAAATGAATATGCAAATTCATACATTATTCGCTGTAACACGCGGCCCTCTGAGGCAGTGGCTCTCAAATGGGGGTACGCGTACCCCTGGGGGTACTTGAAGGTATGCCAAGGGGTACGTGAGATTTTTCAAAAATATTCTAAAAATAGCGACTTGTCCAGGGTGTACGCCGCCTTCCGCCCGATTGTAGTTGAGATAGGCGCCAGCGACCCCAAAAGGGAATAAGCGGTTGAAAATGGATGGATGGATGGCTGGATTCTAAAAATAGCAACAATTCAAAAATCCTTTATAAATATATTTATTGAATAATACTTCAACAAAATATGAATGTAAGTTCATAAACTGTGAAAAGAAATGCAACAATGCAATTCTCAGTGTTGACAACTACATTTTTTGTGGACATGTTCCATAAATATTGATGTTAAGATTTATTTTTTTGTGAAGAAATGTTTATGATGAAGTTGATGAATCCAGATGGATCTATATTACAATCCCCAAAGAGGGCACTTTAAGTTGATGATTACTTCTATGTTTAGAAATCTTTATTTATAATTGGATCACTTGTTTGTTTTTTTCAACAAGTTTTTAGTTATTTTTATATCTTTTATTCTAAATAGTTCAAGAAAGACCACTACAAATGAGCTATATTTTGCACTGTTATACAATTTAATAAATCAGAAACTGATGACATAGTGCTGTATTTTGAAGCGGTATAGCTCGGTTGGTAAAGTAACCGTGCCAGCAACTTGAGGGTTCCAGGTTCGTACCTTGCTTCGGCCATCTTAGTCACTGCCGTTGTGTCCTTGGGCACACTGTTATACAATTTAATAAATCAGAAACTGATGACATAGTGCTGTATTTTACTTCTTTATCTCTTTTTTTCAACCAAAAATGCTTTGCTCTGATTAGGGGGTACTTGAATTACATAAATGTTCACAGGGGGTACATTACTGGAAAAAAAGTTGAGAACCATTGCTCTGAGGTATAACGCCATAAATGTTGAAGACTGCGCTAACTTTTGTCTGCCCCACATTAACCTGATAATGCATCAAGACAGCAAAAAGGGGTCCCATCATTTTGTCGTAATACTCATCATGTTCTGTACTGCAGTGGTCCCCAACCTTTTTTTGCACCAGGGACTGGTTTAATGTAAGCATTATTTTCACTGACCGGACTTCCACGTGTAACACAGATAGATATAGCAAATAAGTGCATGAAATATGAATACATGAAAAAACTCACCATAACATTCAATTAGTGGGAGCCTCTGACCTTTTCCCTTTGCAAAAAAAAAAAGCTCTCCATAGACTTGTTTTTTGCTCATTATTGCTAGTAGTAGGCTTTAGTATCTGATACATTACATTTAATGACAAGTGCATGGATTTACAGTATAAGAAAGCTAGAAATACTAGACATCAGTTCCAATTAGGGCTGGGCGATATGGCCTTTTTTTAATATCTTGATATTTTTGGGCCATATCGCGATACACGATATATATCTCAATATTTTGCCTTGGACTTGAATTAACACTTGATGCATATAATCTAAGCAGTATGATGATTCTATGTGTCTACATTAAAACATTCTTCTTCATACTGCATTAATATATGCTACTTTTAAACTTTCATGCAGGGAAGGAAATCACAACTAAGCCAATTGACCAAAACTGTATTTATTTAACAGTTGTCAAGCAGTGGCATAAACGTTCATGTCATTTCCAAAACAGAAAGTGCAAGCTTGTCAGAGACATTTTATGCGTCAAATAAAAATGAGCTGCATAATAGGAAATCAAATAGTATTCGTTCTTCGCTATGTGGTAGGTTACTACGGACGTTATGAAATTCTCTTCATTCTCTAGCAGGTGATTTTTCAAATGATGCTACATATTAGCAGTGATGCTACTTTTTATAGCAAGGCTTGTGCCGCATGCTTGACTTATTACGGTTGTCTGTTCGACATATTCCCACTTGAAGCCAAACCACCGCCAGACGATGGACTTCCTGCTGTTTTTCTTGGGAATTATTTCTTCCTTCATTCGAAACATTCTCTCTCTCGAACGGCTTCGCTAGCATCACAGCTAACATTTAACAGTCTGCTACCTCTCTGCTCCGTGAGGGCGTATACGTATGTGACGTATGACGTGACAGTATGTAATGTGTGTAAGAAAGTGCGCCTGCTTGTCTCTGAGAAGGAGAGACAAGAAGGGGGAAGAGCCTGGAGTGTAATGCCAGCAGCAAAAAGCAACTGCGTGAGAACGTATACTCAAATATCACGTTATAGTCATTTTCTAAATCACTCAGAGACAAACCCGCGATATATCGTGTATATTGATATATCGCCCAGCACTGGTTCCAATAGATTTCTAAATATTATGTGTTCATATTTTGTCCAATATTTCATACATAAATACACTGTTAGCTTTTTTTACATTGTCATCGTCATCAATGTTTAATTATATAGCCCTAAATCACAAGTGTCTCAAAAGGCTGCACAAGCCCCAACAACATCCTCGGTTCAGAGCCCACATAAGGGCAAGGAAAACTCACAACCCAGTGGGATGTCAATGAGAATGACTATGAGACATGACATGTGCAAATACGTCCGTTATCGCTAACTACTTTTGTAGTAGGACGATGTGAAATAATACCAGCACATTGACTTACTAGGCCAAAGGAAATGCGTATTGTTTTCCTTCAGCACAAATATTATATGCAACAATTTAGCACTTCTCCATCTGCCTTATGCACACTTTGCTCCTGATCTTAGGTCATCCACCTGCCGCAGACTGCAGATGGAACTTAGATTTTGGCTACGATTTGGCACCTTTCCATTTTATCTGTTTATTAATGTCCATTGTCCCATGTAACAAAGATGTAACACATTTAGCAAAAGGCGACTTCCAATCAGGAGTTTAATGATACATTTATGAACAAGCTTATTGGTTGGTCTGGTGGTCTGGTTAAGTAAGAGAAAATGCGGTCGGTCATAAATTATTGAATGTCTCTGTGCTGCCCAGTAGCAAATGGGCCAAGGACCGGCGCCGGCGGTTGGGCACCACTGCTGTACTGGACCTTTTTGTCCAACTGAAGGCGCGCTCTTATAAATATATTGATGACATGTGTGCAGATGAGGAGGCTCCTGCAGCAGCCGCAGCAGAGATGGCCATCGAGGAGTCCGGTCCTGGAGCTCAGAACAGTCCCTACCAGCTCAGACGCAAGACCCTGCTCCCTAAGAGAAGCGCTGCTGCTGCTGCTGCTGCTGCCGCAGCAGCGGCCGCCGCCGCCGCTGCTGCTTCCGCCGCCACCCCCCTCCTCCGCCGCCTGCCCCAGCAAGAACCCGATGGAGGTTAGAGCCTTTTGGAATCACTCCTTTTTTTTTTCCCTCGCTCGCTTGAGCTCAGTCCTTGTTCGCAGGGAGCGTCCACGTCCTCGGCAGAAGCCTTCGGCCACCGAGCCAAGAGGGCGCGCGTGTCCGGTAAGAGCCACGATTTGCCAGGTTTGTGTTTTTTGTGTTAAGATTGCGTCTTTTTTATTTTGAATATAGCATGTTGTTTAACGTGTGTTTGTCGTCTCCAAAGCAGCCCCAGCAGAGCAGTACCTGCAGCAGAAGCTTCCGGATGAAGTCGTCTTAAAGATCTTCTCCTACCTACTGGAGCAGGACCTATGCCGGGCGGCGTGCGTCTGCAAGAGGTTCAGCCAGCTCGCCAACGACCCAATACTATGGTCAGTGGCTCACGTTAGCGTGCCTTTTAGGCATTTCTTTTTAAGAGAACTGAGACTATTTTTTTGGTGGGGGCCTCAGGAAGCGCCTATACATGGAAGTGTATGAATACACGCGTCCCATGATGCATCCGGAGCCTGGCCGCTTCTACCAGGTCAGCCCGGAAGAGCACGAACACCCCAACCCCTGGAAGGAGAGCTTTCAACAACTGGTGAGTTCTTATTGTCATTTTGTTGTGATCCATTGTCATGACAGGAGTAGTCGTGGGTCACTTTTTTTTTCTCATTTTTTAAAAAGAAAAAACATTGTAGGTGCTGCTACTTGGTGTAGTGCTATCACTTCTTCCAGTTTCGAAACTTGAAGTGTTGCACACAAACAAGTTGCATCACAATGGAATTTCCGCGACTACAGTGGAACCTCCATTTACAAACGTAATTGGAATCTTGAGCAGGGTTCTTAAATCAAAGTTCGTATAGCGAGGCAAATCTCTCCCAAAAAAAAACAATGTAAATATGAGTAATGGGTTGTAGCTTCGACAAAAATCCACATTTTAGTGAAGTTTTGAACACAATACTGTGTTGGCGCTAGGAATTTCCCCAGGGACCCCATCAAGTTATAAAAATGGGTTCCCACTTTTTTGTAACCGTTTTGAAAAACAAATGATAAATGTGTGCATTATCCTGTTACAACTCACATTCTGTATTGTGTTTTGGAAAAAGGTTGTCAAACGTTACTTAAGTCATTAAAAAAATAGTACAAAAGAAAACACATTTTTATGTATATGTTAGGGCTGGGCAATATGGCCTTTTTTTTTTAAATATCTCGTTTTTTTTAGGCCATATCGCGATATGTCCCAATATTTTGCCTTAGCCTTGAATTAACACTTGATACATATAATCACAGCAGTATGATGATTCTATGTGTCTACATTAAAACATCCATCCATCCATTTTCTACCGCTTACTCCCTTTTGGGGTCGCGGGGGGCGACATTCTTGTTCATACTGCATTAATATATACTCATTTTAAACTTTAATGCAGAGAGGGAAATCCCAACTAAGTCAATTGACCAAAACTGTATTTATTAAACAGTTATTAGCAGGTCACTTTTCAAATGATGCTATATATTAACAGTAATGCTACCTTTGGTAGCGACGCTTGTGCCCCAGACTTGACAAATTAAAGTTGTCTATTCGACATATTCCCGCTTGAAGCCGAACCACCGCCAGACGATGGAGCCCCTACTGTTTTACTTGGGAATTAATTCTTCCTTCATTTATCAGATCCGCATCTTCTTTCTCTCGTATTACCACTCGCACGGCTTCGCAGGCATCACAGCTAATGTTACCCATGCTGCTACCTCTCAGCTCCGCGAGGGCGTATACGTATGTGACGTATGACGTGACAATATGTGACGTATGTAAGAAGGTACGCTTATTGCCTGTGAGAAGGAGATACAAAAAGGAGTGGGAAGAGCCTGTAGTGTAATGCCCGCAGCTAAAAGAAACTGCGTGAGAACGTATACGCGAATATCATGATATAGTCATTTTCTATATCGCACAGAGACAAGCCCGCAATATATCGATATATCGCCCAGCCCTAGTATATGTAAATGTTTGCAGTTATAAACATTCATTCAATTTCTTCTTTCCTTCATTGATCTAAAATTTACCGCCGCAGGTATTTTTTCCTATATTTTCATTTAATAAGTTGTAGCTGTATTTATTTCAGTATAAATGTGTAAAAAGTTTTCTTTGCTTCGGTCATGAAATTATGATAATCGCACCCACACAGAAGTCCCTTTGGTGTCCTCACAAGTGATCAGTAATCACCAAAACCCTTAGTTGTAACAACCATATTGCTACAATATTAAACATTTAAAAATGTAAAATCCACGAGTAAGGAGCAGAAGGGAGGGATCAGGGGGGTCTGGAGCTTTGTGTGTGCGTACCCTTTAAAAGCGGCGCCGCCGAAAGAGACTTATTTCTTCGACGCCGATGTGGAAAATGTCTGCTTTGGCATATTTTTCCCAAAATGTCTGGTCTCGTCACATTTAAAATGTACTGTGGTACGAAGCGATTCCTCCATCCTGGTGAGCGCCATTATTGTACTCCTTGCAAATAGTCCTTTTTTTCCCACAGCGATTCCCTCCTCCTTTTCACGCTGGTCTGTTGTCTTGAGACTCGTATTGAGTTAGCAAAAGGCACGCACGCTGAAACGCTGAGAAGTAAGGAGTAGTGTCCTGCGCAGCAAGTGACGTGGAGGGCTCTGCCTTTTCAAAAATGCTGCGCCCTGCTTTTTGCCTACAATGAATGAAAGAAGCGTTCGTACGCAGAGACTTGGTTCACACACGGATGCATATTTGGCTCGATCGAAAAGTTTGCAAATGCACGGGTTGGTAAACGGAGGTTCCACGGTACTGTGCGCCGCTGTAAGATGCTAGTTCTCTGTATACTATTTGTATGCGCATTGAAGTAACAGAAGGGTTGTGTTGCAGTACAAAGGTGCACACGTGAAACCAGGCTTTGCAGAGCATTTCTACAGTAACCCGGGCAGGTACAAGGGCAGAGAGAACATGCTGGTGAGTCCCAGCTCGTCTTCGTACCAGTGTTTGGTTAAAAAAAATGCTAATGCCTCCTTATGCCGCTGCTCCTGCAGTATTATGACACCATCGAAGACGCACTAGGAGGCGTCCAAGAGGCCCACTTTGAAGGTCTAATCTTTGTCCACTCGGGCATCTACACAGACGAGTGGATCTACATCGAGTCTCCCATCACCATGATTGGTGCAGGTGGGCACCGTTTCCCCGTCTGTGCACAATGGAGCTTTTTGAATGAGTCGTCGTGTGTCCTCAGCGCCTGGTAAAGTGGCGGACAAAGTGGTGATAGAGAACACAAGGGATTCCACGTTTGTCTTCATGGAGGGTTCAGAGGATGCTTACGTGGGGTACATGACCATAAAGGTAAGTATGATACTGAGTCAGCACAGAATCCTGAAGTTAATGTCAATATGCCGCAGTTGATACCATAATGGTATTATCCAGTCGTGATCCATGCAGCTGCTCTTCTCTGCCCAGTTCAACCCCGACGACAAGTCAGCACAGCACCACAATGCTCACCACTGTCTGGAGATCACCGTCAACTGCAGCCCCAACATCGACCACTGCATCATACGCTCTACGTGCACAGGTAACGCCCCCGCTGGCGACCACGCTCCACTACCTGCCGCTCCGTTTTGTGTGTGCATGCTGGCTCTGCACTATGTAACTGTTGAATAACAGTATTGTATATCACACTCATGATGACACGTAGCAGTCTATCTGACTTACTTAACCGTTCAATGACAGCCTGTTGCTCTATTCTTTCTCTAGGCAGCAGTGTTACTGACATAAGTTGAGGTTCAATGACAATATGTTACACTCGTGACAGTAGGTGACGACTGTTACACTCATGGCTGTATGTATCTTACTGACGTATGTAAGGGTTCAATGACAGTATGTTACATTCTTCTGACAATGGTTTGTACCGGTTCAATGACAGTATGTTAAACTCTAATGACAGCAGGTGACAGTCGTACTGATGTATGTAACAGTTCAATCACAGTTTTACACTCTCGTGACAGTAGATAAGTCTTACTGACATATGTAACTGTTCAATGACAATATGTTCAATGCTAATGACTGTAGGTAACAGTCTTACTGGCATACTAACGGTTCAATGACTGTACGTTAAGTTCTAATGACAGCAGGTGACAGTTTTACTGATGTATTTAACAGTCCAATCACAGCTTGTTACACTCGCATGACAGTAGATAAATCTTGCTGTCATATGTTCAATGACAATATGTTAAACTGTAATGACAGCAGGCAACAATCTTACTGACATACAAACGGTTCAATGACAGTATGTGACATTCTTATGGCGGTAGTTTGTATCTGTTCAATGACTGTATGTTAAACTCTAATGACAGTAGGTAACATTCTTACCGACGCTTTTAACGGTTCAATAACAGTAGGTAATAGTTTTACTGACATATCTAACAATATAATGACAGTATGTTATGTTCTTATGACAGTAGTTTGTAACAGTTCAATGACAGTATGTGACATTCTTATGGCAGTAGTTTGTAACGGTTCAATGACAGTATGTTTAACTCTAATGACAGTAGCTAACAGTTTTACTGATGTATGTAACTGTTCAATGAAAATATGTTACATTCTTATGACAGTAGTTTGTATCGGTTCAATGACAGTATGTTTAACTCTAATGACAGTAGCTAACAGTTTTACTGATATATGTAACTGTTCAATGAAAATATGTTACATTCTTATGACAGTAGTTTGTATCGGTTTAATGACAATATGGTTAACTCTAATCACATCAGGTAACAGTCTTACTGACATACTCATGGTTCAATGACAGTATGTGAAACTCTAATGACAGTAGGTATGAGTCTTACGGATGTACATAACGGTTCAATGACATTATGGTACATTCTTATGACAGTAGTTTGTAACGGTTCAATGATATTTATGTTAGTTAACAGTCTTACTGACGTTTGTAATGGTTCAATGACTATGTTACATTCTTATGACAGTGGTTATTACCAATTCTATGACAGTATGTTAAGCTCTAATGACAGCAGGTGACAGTTTTACTGATGTATGTAACAGTTCAATCAAAGTTTGTTAACTCGCATGACAGTAGATAAGTCTTGCTGATATATGTAACGGTTCAATGACAATTTGTTAAACTCTAATGACAGTAGGTAACAGTATTACTGACGTATGCAACGGTTCAATGACAGTATGTTAAATTCTTATGACAGTAGTTTGTAACGGTTCAATTACACTATGTTAGGTAACTGTCTTACAGACATATGTAATGGTTCAATGACTGTATGTTACATTTTTATGACAGTGGTTTGTACCGGTTCTATGACAGTATGTTAAGCTCTAATGACAGCAGGTGACAGTTTTACTGATGTATGTAACAGTTCAATCAAAGTTTGTTACACTCGCATGACAGTAGATCAGTCTTGCTGACATATGTAACGGTTCAATGACAATATGTTAAACTCTAATGACAGTATGTAACAGTGTTACTGACATACTAATAGTTCAATGACAGTATGTTACATTCTTATGGCGGTAGTTTGTAACGGTTCAATGACTGTATGTTAAACTCTAAGGACAGTAGGTAACATTCTTACCGACGTTTTTTACGGTTCAATGACCGTATGGTAAACTCTAATGACAGTAGGTAATAGTTTTACTGACATACCTAACAATATAATGACAGTATGTTATGTTCTTATGACAGTAGTTTGTAACAGTTCAATGACTGTATGTTAAACTCTAATGAGAGTAGGTAACATTCTTACCGACGTATGTAACGGTTCAATGACCGTATGGTAAACTCTAATGACAGTAGGTAATAGTTTTACTGACATACCTAACAATATAATGACAGTATGTTATGTTCTTATGACAGTAGTTTGTAACAGTTCAATGACTGTATGTTAAACTCTAATGAGAGTAGGTAACATTCTTACCGACGTATGTAACGGTTCAATGACCGTATGGTAAACTGTAATGACAGTAGGTAACAGTTTTATTGACGTATCTAACGCTTCAATGACAGTATGTTACGTTCTTACGACAGTAGTTTATAACGGTTCAATGACCGTATGTTAGACTCTAATGACAAAAGGTGATCTGTGAGGTGGTGGTCAACAGTAAATTGACAACAAAATTGTCCAATTTTTCATGGTCACACTAGGTAAGAGCTTCCTGAAAGTTTGTCACAAGTGCATGACAATACGCAACATATTTTGTAAAGACGTAACCGTTGCATAACAATAATTGTAGGTATCAGTATAACTGTATTATTTTACAATATAATGGCAATACATAATGACAAACAGCTGCAACATGTTACAGTTAAATATGCAACAATGTAATGGAAATGCGAAACAGTCTTACTGATGTACGTAACTGTTAAATAAGAGTATGTTACAATTGCATGGCAATACCTAACAATTGTGGGCTACGTTCACACTGCAGGGTCTGATGTACAATTCGGATATTTTTGTCAAATCTGATCTTTTTTTTTTTGTGGTTGTACACGTTACAAAAAAATAGATTCTAATGTGAATGCAAACTGAGCCTCGTGCGAATGTGATGTCACACGCACTGCAATGTTTACGAAAGTAGATTCCCGTCGGTCTCTGTACTGGCACGTTTGTGGCAGTTTCAAAGATTTTGGCCAATCAAACTCAACATTTTCTGAACCAAATTATTGCGTGTAGAAGATTAAAAGGAAGAGGACGAGTAATTTGGTTCTGGCTATTTTGTGGGATATTTTGCTTTGATGTTTGCTTGAAGAGCGTGTCTGTGGGCGAGCAGTCACAGACAGGAGGAAGGATGGAACTTTCACGTGAGTTCCTAGAACATTATTTTCACCTTTTTCCTGCTCTGTCAACTATTTATTCTGTATTCCTCTATTTTGGCAAATAATTGTTATGCTTATTGGTTTTTGATGACATTCTGTTGGGATGAATGAGACCCGAGTGTAGTGGCGTTCACATTGAGGACTCATCGCGTATATATCTGATTTAGATCTACATACGAAAAATGCCTGGATGAAAAAATCCGATACAGGTTGCATGTGGACAACAAAATTGTAATGGACCTGCATTGTGAACAAGGCCTTTGTGACCATTCAATAAGAATGTTATTGTCTCGTTACAGAAGGTAACCATCTGAGGATGGTGTGTTTAAAATACTATAGCAATCCGGAACAATCTTATTGCAACATGTTACAGTTCAATAACAATATGTTGCAGCCGAATGTAATGGTTTGATGACAGTACGTTTCACTCTCAGGACCTTAGGTAACCGCCTCCTGAAAGTATGTTAAAGTCTCACGTAACGGGCTTACTGATATGTTATAGTTCAATAAGAGAGTGATGCAATCGCAGCACAATATGTAAGCGTCTCACTGACGTATGTTACAGTTTCATTTAAGTACGTAACAGTCTTGTATGTTTGACAGTTTAACACATTCCAGTCTTGTGACAATACGCAAAAGTCTCCCAACAGTATGTTACAATATCATGGCAGTGTGTTAGTCTCATGACAATACACGGTCTTACTGCAACAGTTTAACAATATTTTACAACTTCATAATGGTACACACATCATGGCAACAGTTAATTAACGGTACTAAAGTTTGTTGTAACAGGCTAGAGCTTAACAGCATGGTAAAGGTTCAACCACAGTATATAACATTTGTCCAACAGTTAAGTAACAGAGTATGTATGTCATTTAATAACAGTGTTTGACTTTGGTTCAGTCCACATGTTGTGTGTTTGTGTAAAGCTTGCTTCATCCGACTGTGTGTTTTAGTGGGTTCGGCCGTGTGCGTGAGCGGCCAGGGAGCGTGTCCCACCATCAAGCACTGCAACATCAGCGACTGTGAGAACGTCGGCCTTTACATCACGGACCACGCGCAGGTCAGCGCTGGTTGCCATCCCCCGCTAGGCGACAAAGTGCCGGCGAACGCTCACGTTCAGGTTTTTGTTTTTCAGGGCATTTACGAAGACAATGAAATCAGCAACAACGCGCTGGCGGGAATTTGGGTGAAGAACCACGGGAACCCCATCATCAGGCGTAACCACATCCACTACGGGAGAGACGTGGGGGTGTTCACGTTTGATCACGGCATGGTAACACTTCAACACGCACGATCACTAGGGATGGGCCATGCAGACTAAAAGCTATATGACGATATATATTGCAGCCTTTTACCATGATGATACATTTGACAATATACTATATGGCATAAAAAATAGAATTGAACCATTTCAAAACAGGTTATAAAGGCTGCCAATTTAGAATACGTAATAATATATTCTAGATCTCAGTTGTATTATTTTGTCAAAACTACTTTCTAATGGACCGTATTTCCCAGACTATGGTAAATGGTAAATGGGTTGTACTTGTATAGTGCTGTTCTACCCTTTTTAAGGAGCCCAAAGCGCTTTGACAGTATTTCCACATTTGCCCATTCACACTAGGGTTGGGTATCGTTTGAATTTGAACAATTCCGATTCCGATTCTTTGTTTCGATTCCGATTCCTGACTATTCTCGATTGCGATTCTTTCTTTAAAAAAAAAAAAAGTAGGGTCAAAAAAAAGTTTTGGATATTTTAAATGAGCTAGCTAACCTACAGTCTTTCTGAATGAAATAGGACATTCTCCATAAATTTGAATTCTATTAACTTTTTATGAACTTTACTATAAATTCCTCACAGGGCTGTTTTCAACCAGAATATAAATATCAAATCTATGAACTTGAATATAAATATTATAAATTATGAATACGTTTTACCAGGGGTACACTTTCATCAAGATAGCTTTATTTTTGAAAACCTCATGAAAACACATTTACACACAGAAGTGTATGATGCTGCAGGTACTTAAACATGTTACCGTGCTCCCACTGATGGGCTAACCTGGTGCAGAAAAACAAATAAACAATAAAAAAACAACTTGCAAAACCCAGTCCAGATTAGCAGCAGGTACAGTATAAAATAAGAGACACTTCTTGTTTAGGAAAATGACCATATCCGCCTTCTCAGGCAGGATGCGTGAGCGTTCTGGACAGATAGTGTCTCCTGTCAAAGACGGGACACGCATTTATTTGTACTGCATGAACTCGGAGGTGCTTCATCATGTTCGACGTGCACCCTCCTAAGCACGAAACAGTCCTGTCGCACGTGTTCCATTTCGCCGATATTTCATTTTTTTAAGTAAAATAAAGCCACACTTTCGACCGTCGACACCCGCTATCCATGCTTGACTGACTCGCTCGGTGGGCGCTTCTTCGTTGGTGTTCAGCGGCTTCTTCTTCCGGGTCGGCGGACTGGGTATCGAAACTAGGGATCAAAATTTAAGCTTTTGAACGATTCCGGGAGAATCGGAAAGTTAGTCCGGGTTCCAATCGATACTCGATACCCTGCCCTAATTCACACACACATTCACACACTGACAGCGGGTATAGAGCACACTCGCATATAAGACGCACCCACTAAATCTGAGAAGAAAATGTTTTTTTCCTGTGATTTGCCACATTGGACTTTAAGCACAATATACTGTATATAAATTGGGAAGTTAGGTATTCAGACCAAGATTTTATTACAGATGTCCGATAATGGCTTTTTTATGCGATATTCCAATATTGTCCAAATCTTAATTACCGATTCCGATATCAACTGATACGGATATTTACAGTCGTGGAATTAACACACTACTATGCCTAATTTTGTTGTGATGCCCCAGTGGATGCATTAAACAATGTAACAAGGTTTTCCAAAATAAATCAACTCAAGTTATGGAAAAAAAATGCCAACATGGCACTGCCATATTTATTATTGAAGTCACAAAGTGCATTATTTTTTTTTTAACATGCCTCAAAACAGCAGCTTGGAATTTGGGACATGCTCTCCCTGACAGCGCATGAGGAGGTTGAGGTACTAAAGTGTGTTGTAACAGGGTGGAGGGATAGCGGGGGGTGTATATTGTAGCGTCGCGGGAGAGTTAGTGCTGCGAGGGGTTCTGGGTATTTGTTCTGTTGTGTTACAGTGCTGATGTTCTCCCGAAATGTGTTTTTCATTCTTGTTTGGTATGGGTTCACAGTGTGGCGCATATTTGTAACATTAAGTTGTTTATACGGCCACCCTCAGTGTGACCTGTATGGCTGTTGACCAGGTATGCATTGCATTCATTTATGTGTGTGTAAAAGCCGCATATATCATGTGACTGGGCCGGCATGCTGTTTGTATGGAGGAAAAGCAGACGTGACGACGGGTTGTAGAGGATGCTAAAGGCAGTGCCTTTAAGGCACACCCCCAAAAATGTTGTCCGGCATGAAATTATGAGAAATTCAGGGGAACGGTTGACCTGGGAGATTTTCGGGAGTCTCCCGGAAAAATCGGGATGTTGAAACCAATACCAATAATTTCCGATATTACATTTTAAAGCATTTATCGGCCGATAAAACCGATATATTATCGGACATCTCTAACAATATATTATAGGACCTAAAAATCATAATAGAACCATTTCAAAACAGGTTACAAAGGCTGCCAATTTAGAATACATGATAGTACCATATTTTCCGGACCATAAAGCACACTCGCATATAAGACGCACCCATTAAATTTTGCAATAATTTTTTTTTTCCACTTATTTGCCGCATTAGACTATAAGCAGCTAATATATATATATATATATATATATATATATATATATATATATATATATATAATATAGGGAAATTAGGTATTCAGACAATCTTTTTGTAAATGTTTATTTTCATACTTTAGTAGGTAAAATGGCAGTAAAACGGCTGATAAAACAAAACCGATGTCATTCTCATGGACCCACTAGATGCGAAAGGTAGCTCTCCAATCAGCTAAACAGACTCAAAAACTCCACGGTGACGGTTTTGGGGAATTTAATGAAGAACTTACGAAACAGGAGCAATACAAAAGAATGCCATTGGAAGGTAATATTATTAACGCAGACACTCGTAAATGTTTTAGTATATTAGCTGATAACAACAAAGCTATTTTAATTACATTACCATAGTAACTAGTAGGGCTGTACGGTATACCGGTACTAGTATAGTACCGCGATACTGATTAATCATATTTGGTACTATACCGCCTCTAAAAGGTACCGGTTCTCTCCACCCCCCGCACCTCCCTTTTTTTTTCACTGGCATGAAGGCTTGTCATGACATTGCCTTGTTTTTCCTAGCAGAGTACTTACAAGCAGACAGTGTGAAGACGCATTTTGGCTTAAAAACTAACGATAAAGATGAAGGTATAACACTGAAACCCCCTTAGGAAGAGGTGCTTTAAGACATGCTAAATAGCTAGCGGCTAACGTCCATCCACAGTGGGCAGTGTTTTAGCTACTTCTAAATCACTAATCCTAGTCTCCATGGCGACAAAGTACGTTTCTTACAAGTATCATCCCTGCAGGACGAGGAATAGCTAAACATGCTTCACTACACACCGTAGCTCAATGTAAACAAATGCCATGGGTGGATCTGCACCTGACATCCACTGTAATGATACCAAGTATAGGAGCGCATCTAGTCGATACTACAATGATTACATCAATATTTTTTTGCATCACAAAATATTTTTTCCTTTTTGTTAAATGTATATTATGTTTATATACTCAGGAAATACGTCCCTGGACACATGACTTAAATTATGACCATTGTATGATCCTGTAACTACTTGGTGTTGAATCGATACCCAAATGTGTGGTATCATCCAAAACTAATGTAAAGTATCAAACAGAACAATAAGTGATTATTACATTTTAAGAGATGTTTAAATAAAACGTTTTGAAACAGAAAGTAAGCAGATATTAACAGTAAATGAACAAGTAGATGAATCATTTATTTTCTAACCCTAACGCCCTCATAAATTTGACAAAATAATAGAATGGAAAATGACACAAAATGTTACTGCATACGACAGCAGACTAATTAGGAGCCTTTGTTTGCTTACTTACTAATAAAAGACAAGTTGTCTCGTATGTTCACTATTTTATTTATGGACACAATTGCAGTAATTCAAGATTGTTTATTGTCATATGCAGACAGTTTGCCGTACAATGAAAATCTTACTTTGCTAGTCCACCCTTCAACAAGTCACATGTTACTTAGCTAAAAATAAAAAAAAATAAAAATGTATATACAAGGCACAGTAAGTAACATAACATTATTGCACATTCTGATTGACAGTCAACAGTATAAATATGGAGGTGACCTTGGGTCACAGCAGCAGTTAAAGTGTCTTTAGTGATCAAAGGTGAAAAATGTCTACAGTGATGGTTCACAGTTCGGGGGTGGTCAAGGTACCTGTCTTTTGTTCAAAAAGACAAAGTAAAAGGGGGGGGGGGGGCTAGCATTCACAAGTTAGCATTCACAAGCCTGATGGCCTGTGGGTAGAAACTATTTGTCAGTTTCGTAGTCCTGGATTTCAGGCTCCTGTATCGTCTGCCTGACGGTAGGAGGCTGAAGAGACTGTGCTGGGGGTGTGTACTGTCTTTTATGATGTTGTGTGCTCTCCTAGTGGCCCTGGTAGAGTACATGTCCTGTAGTGAGGGGAAGGCTGCTCCTGATATGTACTGAGCAGTTTTAATCACTCGCTGGAGTGCCTTCCTGTCCTTAGCAGTGCAAGTTTCCATACCAGACCGTGATTGAGCTGGTAAGGACACAGTCAACCGTACTTCTATAGATGTTGCTGAGAATTTTGGGTGGCATACCAAATTTTGTCAGCCTTCTTAGGAAGTACAGTCGCTGATGGGCTTTCTTTATTGTTTGTTGTGTTGTGATCCCAGGTGAGGTCCGCGCTAATGTGGGTCCTAAGGAATTTAAAGGTTTTCACCCTGTCTACCTTTGTCCCCCTTATGTACAAAGGTGTGTACTGTGGTCAATAATCATCTCCTTGGTCTTGTGTGTTCAAGGAGAGATTATTATCCTGACACCAGGCCACTAGTTCCGCTACCTCCCTTCTGTACGCTGCATCAGCTCCCCCGGTGATCAGTCCGACGACCGTAGTATCCTCTGCAAACTTGATGATACTGGTGTTGTTTTGGGAGGCCACACAGTCGTGTGTGAAGAGGGTGTACAGTAGGGGGCTCCGCACGAAGCCTTGCGGGGTCCCTATGCTTAGAACCTTTGTGCCTGATGTCTGGTTGCCGATTCTGACTGACTGGGGCCGGTTTGTGAGAAAGTTCAAGACCCAGTCACAGAGAGTTGGTGTCAGACCAACATTGAGGAGTTTAGCAGTAAGTTTTTGTGGGATGACCGTGTTAAAAGCAGAGCTGTAGTCGATGAATAATAGCCTGGCATAGGTGTCCTTGCCTTCTAAGTGGGTGATGGTGGTGTGGATGACGGTGTTGACTGATTCCTCAGTGGACCGGTTCTGCCGGTAGGCAAACTGTCGAGGGTCCAGTGTGTCTGAGATGGTCTTCTTGATGTGTGACATGACTATCCTTTCGAAGCACTTCATCACTATTGGGGTGAGTGCAACAGGGCGATAGTCATTCGGATAGGTCACAGTGTTTTTCTTTGGCAGGGGCACGATGGTAGTGGTCTTGAAGCAGGTGGGCACAACAGCTTGTGCTAGTGACAAGTTATATATGTCAGCAAGTACTTCAGCCAGCTCTGATGAACACTCCCTGAGGGCCTGGCCAGGGATGTTGCCTTCCGTGGGTTTGTTCTCCTCAGAACTGTACGTACCTCTGCTGTTGTCACAGTGAGTGGTGGGTCCTGCGTGCGCTGCGTGGTCAGAACCCCTCTCTGTTGGTTGGTGTTGAGGACCTCGAAGTGGGCGTAGAACTCATTCAGCTCATCTGGCAGTGATCGTTGGCTGTTTGTGACGCCCCTGCTCCCCTGCTTGTAGTCTGTGATGTGTTGCAGGCCTTGCCACATGCGCCGGGAATCTGTGGTGGAGTAGAATCCCTCCAGCTTTTGTTTGTATTGTCCCTTGGCCTCGCTGATGGATTTACACAGGTCATATCTGGCCTTCTTGTACTCCTAAGCGTTGCCTGAGACAAATGCAGTGGAGTGGGCATGTAGCTTGGACCGAACATCACAGTAAGAAACATGTTTAATATACCTACCCTAAGAGTTTTTGTTAAAATAAAGCCAATAATGCCATTTTTTTGGTCCCCTTCATTTAGAAGAGTATCAATGTATTATAGGGGTGTAACGGTACACCAAAATTTCGGTTCGGTACGGTACGTACCTCGGTTCAGAGGTCACGGTTCGGTTCATTTTCAGTACAGTAAGAAAAAAACAAAATATAAATTTTTTTGATTATTTATTTAACAAATTTGCTAAATCTTCCACCAAAAATATTTTCCTTAGTGGAATATTTGATGTGAGGTAATCGGAAACTTGGATAGGTCAATAATTCATAATAACATTGATTTTGATTCAATATTACGTTTTGAGCAATGAAAGTTTGAAAGAAAAAAAAACAGCTTTGTTTTATTAGTCAAAGTTGCAACTTTTTCTAAATTACATTTAGCCTTTAAGCTTTTTTACTTCACTTTTGTTTATGTTTTTGTTTATTTTACTAGTATTTTTAGAATGTGCCGTGGGCCTTTTAAAATAGTAGCTGTGGGCCGCAAATGACCTCCGGATCAGGGGCACACTTTTGACACCCCTGCTATAAATAATAAAAAATTAAATCTGATTAATCAATAAATAAAAAGCAGAGCCTGGCGACGCATGCGCGTTTATCATAACTCTCTCGCTCTCTGTCTCTGCCCCGTCCTCACGAATGTTAACGCTGCGTGCACCACTTTTTGTTTTGGTTTCAACCCCTTCTTAACCCTGAACGTACATTGAAAATACACGCAACCATAACTTAAAATGCCAGACATTCGAAACATTTAAGAAACTCCACCTGGACAGCTCCGCAAAGAGGACATATCCCGTGAAAAGAGGAGGTGTGGTCTGTCTATCATAGCCCAGTCGGTGCTAGCATGCCGTGTGTTTTGGTTTTTTTGATTGATTGAAACTTTTATTAGCAGATTGCACAGTACAGTAGATATTCCGTACAATTGACCACTAAATAGTAACACCCGAATAAGTTTTCCAACTTGTTTAAGTCGAGATCCATGTAAATCAATTCATGGTGCCTCGGTGTGCATTGTTTACACAACGTGCGGTGCGCTACTTACTGTATATGTCCGTGTCGTTCGGTACACCTCCAAACCGAACCGAAAACCCCGTACCGAAACGGTTCAATACAAATACACGTACCGTTACACCCCTAATATTTTGTAATACATTTTGGTATCGGGACAACCCTAGAATGTACAAATATGCATAAAAACACTCCTACAGACATCACACATTGAACGGTTTAGTAAGTATGAATTGTTTGTTGTATTGCATTAACAAATGTTGCTTGGAGTGTTGAGTGAAGAATTCATACGAGTAGAAAGACTAGAAGACGGAACGGCACTTTTACTTCCGGTTTAAAGCACTAAACCGGAGGAAATACTGTAGATGCTCAACCGCAGTGAGAAAACTCGTTCACAAGATGGCGCCATAGCACAAACAATAACACCTTTTTAGTGTCTATTTGTTGAATTCAAAACATTATGGCCACGAGCAACAAAAATTCATAAACTATCCGCACTGTTTTATAAGCCGCAGGGTTCAAAGCGCAAGAAAAAAGTAGCGTATTATAGTCCATAATTTCCTGTACTGTTAATGTCTGGTTACTTTGTTGTAAAATGCTTCTAGATACACTGCTGTTCTTATGTTTCATATTTAACATTAGTTTTGGGGTGGTACTGCAAATCTAAGAATGGATCCAATATTAAGTAGGTACAGTTGCAATATGTACCATAGCAATGCTGATACAGATTTTAACAATAATTGAATGATTCGATTTTCAATCACAACTGTCATCCATGAATTGATTAACCTGGACCCCAACTTAAACCAGTTGAAAAACTTATTTGGGTGTTACCATTTAGTGGTCACTTGTACGGAATATGTACTGTACTGTGCAATCTACTAATACAAGTTTCAATCAATCAATTAGAAAAACGGGATGTCGTTTTTACAATATCAATTACATATTCAAAATATTTCCTACTATTGGCTGCTTTTGATCATTAGTTTTTTACTTTAAAGGCTCCTGTGTTCAGAAAATGTATTTCTGAGTTTGTAAACAATAACAAAAACAACGTAAGATTTTTTTTTCAACAATAAAAGGTCTCAAATCTACTAACCATCGTAGTATCGGACATATTTGCCCTATCTGTATCGATCCACCTATCTTTGCTTACATTCAAGAGCTCTAGTTAGCAGTTGACATACCCTCCTATGGTGTGTAATGTAACATGTCTAGCTGTTCATCGTCCTCCAGTGATAAGGAAACTTGTAAAGAAAAGTAGTTTATTTTCCGCAATGGAGGCGAGGATCAGTGACTTTGCACTGTGGAGGGACGTTAGCCGCTAGTGAGCATGTTCCAGTGCATTGAAGAGGCCTCTGTTTGCTTGTCACTGTCACATTAGAGCGACACAGGTAGAAGATGTCATCAACGTGCATCGTGACGATCAAACAATAATATAAAAAACTGTATCGTCTGCCAAATTGATTTGGTACATATCACACAACCATGATAAGGAGGTGAAACATTTTTCCTGCGATGGCGCTGATGGTGCTTGGTCTGTGTTCCAGGGCTACTTTGAGAACTGCAACATCCACAGAAACCGCATCGCTGGCTTCGAGGTGAAGGCCTACGCCAACCCCACAGTGGTGCGCTGCGAGATACACCACGGCCAAACGGGCGGCATCTACGTGCACGAGAAGGGGCGGGGCCAGTTTATAGAGAACAAAATCTACGCCAACAACTTTGCCGGCGTGTGGATCACGTCCAACAGCGACCCCACGATACGGTGAGCACACTGGCGGGGAGGAGGGGTCTCCGATGACCACACTGACCTTTGTGTCGCTTGCAGGGGAAACGCCATCTTCAACGGCAACCAAGGGGGCGTGTACATATTTGGAGATGGGCGGGGTTTAATAGAGAGTAACGACATCTATGGGAACGCTCTGGCGGGAATACAGATCCGAACCAACAGCTGCCCCATCGTGCGGCACAACAAGATCCACGACGGCCAGCATGGCGGCATCTACGTGGTAAATGTTCTCTACTTCTATTCACCCCTACTTTCTGCTCTCCAACCACTACTTTTCTCTCTTTCTGCTCTCCAACCACTACTGTTCTCTCTTTCTGCTCTCCAACCACTACTGTTCTCTCTTTCTGCTCTCCAACCACTACTTTTCTCTCTTTCTGCTCTCCAACCACTACTTTTCTCTCTTTTTGCTCTTCAACCACTACTTTTCTCTCTTTCTGCTCTCCAACCACTACTTTTCTCTCTTTCTGCTCTCCAACCACTACTTTTCTCTCTTTCTGCTCTCCAACCACTACTTTTCTCTCTTTCTGCTCTCCAACCACTACTTTTCTCTCTTTCTGCTCTCCAACCACTACTTTTCTCTCTTTCTGCTCTCCAACCACTACTTTTCTCTCTTTCTGCTCTCCAACCACTACTTTTCTCTCTTTCTGCTCTCCAACCACTACTTTTCTCTCTTTCTGCTCTCCAACCACTACTTTTCTCTCTTTCTGCTCTCCAACCACTACTTTTCTCTCTTTCTGCTCTCCAACCACTACTTTTCTCTCTTTTTGCTCTCCAACCACTACTGTTCTCTCTTTCTGCTCTCCAACCACTACTGTTCTCTCTTTCTGCTCTCCAACCACTACTGTTCTCTCTTTCTGCTCTCCAACCACTACTGTTCTCTCTTTCTGCTCTCCAACCACTACTGTTCTCTCTTTCTGCTCTCCAACCACTACTGTTCTCTCTTTCTGCTCTCCAACCACTACTGTTCTCTCTTTCTGCTCTCCAACCACTACTTTTCTCTCTTTCTGCTCTCCAACCACTACTTTTCTCTCTTTCTGCTCTCCAACCACTACTTTTCTCTCTTTCTGCTCTCCAACCACTACTGTTCTCTCTTTCTGCTCTCCAACCACTACTTTTCTCTCTTTCTGCTCTCCAACCACTACTTTTCTCTCTTTCTGCTCTCCAACCACTACTTTTCTCTCTTTCTGCTCTCCAACCACTACTTTTCTCTCTTTCTGCTCTCCAACCACTACTGTTCTCTCTTTCTGCTCTCCAACCACTACTGTTCTCTCTTTCTGCTCTCCAACCACTACTTTTCTCTCTTTCTGCTCTCCAACCACTACTTTTCTCTCTTTTTGCTCTTCAACCACTACTTTTCTCTCTTTCTGCTCTCCAACCACTACTTTTCTCTCTTTCTGCTCTCCAACCACTACTGTTCTCTCTTTCTGCTCTCCAACCACTACTTTTCTCTCTTTCTGCTCTCCAACCACTACTTTTCTCTCTTTCTGCTCTCCAACCACTACTTTTCTCTCTTTCTGCTCTCCAACCACTACTTTTCTCTCTTTCTGCTCTCCAACCACTACTTTTCTCTCTTTCTGCTCTCCAACCACTACTTTTCTCTCTTTTTGCTCTCCAACCACTACTTTTCTCTCTTTTTGCTCTCCAACCACTACTGTTCTCTCTTTCTGCTCTCCAACCACTACTGTTCTCTCTTTCTGCTCTCCAACCACTACCGTTTTCTCTTTCTGCTCTCCAACCACTACTTTTCTCTCTTTCTGCTCTCCAACCACTACTTTTCTCTCTTTTTGCTCTTCAACCACTACTTTTCTCTCTTTCTGCTCTCTAACACTACCATTCTTTGTTTGCTCTCCAACCACTACTGTTCTCTCTTTCTGCTCTCCAACGACTACTGTTCTCTCTGTTTGCTCTCCAACCGCTACTTTTCTCTCTTTCTGCTCTCCAACCGCTACTTTTCTCTCTTTCTGCTCTCCAACCGCTACTGTTCTCTCTTTCTGCTCTCCAACCGCTACTGTTCTCTTTCTGCTCTCAACCACTACTTTTCTCTCTTTCTGCTCTCTAACATTACCCTTCTCTGTTTCTGCTCTTCAACACTACTTTTCTCTCTTTCTGCTCTCTAACCACTACTTTTCTCTTTTTTTGCTTCAAAGCGCTACTGTTCTTTCTACTCTCTAACCACTACCCTTCTCTGTTTGCTTTCTAACAACTACTTTTCTCTATTGCTGCAAACTGCTACTTTTCTCTTTCTGCTCTGTAACCACCAATTTTCAATTTTTATGCTCTCTAACCACTATTTTTCTCTTTTTCTGCTCTCTAACCGCTTCTGTCTTTCTTCTCTGTAACCAATACTTTTCTCTCTTTCTGCTCTCTAACCACCACTTTTCTCTTTTTCTGCTCTCTAATCGCTACTTTTCTCTTTTTCTGCTCTCTAATCGCTACTTTTTTCTCTTTTTGCTCTGTAACCACTACTTTTCTGTCGTCATGCTCTCTAACCACCACTTTTCTTTCTTTCTGCTTTCCAACCACTACTTTTATCTCTATCTGCTCTCTAACCACTACTTTTCTCTTTTTCTGCTCTCTAACCGCTTCTGTCTTTCCTCTCTGTAACCAATACTTTTATCTCTATCTGCTCTCTAACCACTACTTTTCTCTTTTCTGCTTCGAACCGCTACGTTCTCTTTCTGCTCTCTAAACACTACTTTTCTCTCTTTCTGCTCTCTAACCACTACCCTTCTTTGTTCGCTTTCTAACCACTACTTTTTTCTATTTTACTGAGAACCAGTTTTTTTTTTGTCTTTTCTGCTGCGAACCACTACTGTTCTCTCTTTCTGTTCTATAACCACTCCCCTCTCTGTTCGCTCTCTTAATTTTCCTGAGGGAACTCTCCTGAAGGAATCAATAAAGTACTATCTATCTAACCACTACTTTTCTCTCTTTTGCTTTGAACCACTTCTTTTTTCTCTTTCTGCTCTCTAACCACTACCCTTCTCTGTTTGCTCTCTCACCACAACTTTTTTTCTTTTCTGCCTTAAACCTATACTTTTCTCTCTTCTGCTTCGAACCACTACTTTTTTCTCTTTTCTGCTTTTAACGACAACTTTTCTCATTCTTGGTTCTAACTCTGACATTCTTTGTGGCTTTCAGCATGAAAAAGGTCAAGGGGTGATCGAGGAGAACGAGGTGTACAGCAACACGCTGGCCGGTGTTTGGGTGACCACGGGAAGTACGCCCGTCCTACGCAAGAACCGCATTCACAGCGGGAAACAGGTACGACACACAAAACAGACACCATCTTTGTAATACTTCCATTCATCCATCTTCAACCGCTTATCCGGAATCGGGTCGCGGGGA
Source organism: Nerophis ophidion (assembly GCF_033978795.1). Classification (NCBI taxonomy): domain Eukaryota; kingdom Metazoa; phylum Chordata; class Actinopteri; order Syngnathiformes; family Syngnathidae; genus Nerophis; species Nerophis ophidion. The sequence goes on along the minus strand of NC_084618.1, from coordinate 4,059,962 downwards.
CAACAGCTCCAGCAGAGACCCCCAGACTTCCCTCTCCAGAGCAACATTAGTAACTTCCTCCTGGGGGATCCCGAAGCGTTCCCAGGCCAGAAAGGAGATGTAATCCCCCCTCTCTGGTCCTTGGCCTGCTGCCGGGTCTCCTCCCAGTGGGACGTGCAAAGAGGACCTCCCTAGAGAGACGCTCGTGAGGCATCCACACAAGATGCCCGAACCACCTAAGCTGGTTCCTTTCCAAGCGAAACTGAAGCGGCTGTACTCAGAGTCTCTCTTGGGTCACTGAACTTCTTACCCTATCTCTAAGGGAGATGCCAGCCACCCTTCTGAGGAAACTCATTTCGTCTGCTTGTATCCGCGATCTTAATCTTTCGGTCATGACCCACACTTCATGACCATAGGTGAGAGGAGGAATGTAGATAGCTCGGTAGACCGAGAGCTTTTTCATCTTTGTAGTACTTGGTAGACAAAATATTAGGGATGTTCCGAGCAAGGTATGATGCTGCCCATTCCAATAGCAATCATTGACGAGTACGATCACATGTATTGCCTGTACATTTTTTCAATGTAATTATTGTGATTGCTATTAAGTTGATCAATCAATCAATCAATGTTTACTTATATAGCCCTAAATCACTAGTGTCTCAAAGGGCTGCACAAACCACTACCACATCCTCGGTAGGCCCACATAAGGGCAAGGAAAACTCACACCCAGTGGGACGTCGGTGACAATGATGACTATGAGAACCTTGGAGAGGAGGAAAGCAATGGATGTCGAGCGGGTCTAACATGATACTGTGAAAGTTCAATCCACAATGGATCCAACACAGTCGCGAGAGTCCAGTCCAAAGCGGAGCCAGCAGGAAACCATCCCAAGCGGATCAATATCAACACACTATTTAAACTAGTTCCTTTTTATTCTTTTTTTATTCTATTTATTACACACAAAACAAAGTAAATAATTTTGAATAACTCAACTAAATCAAAAACTGTCATCTACTCCTTTTAAATCCTTCTGGATTTAGAGAACTATTCCGAGTTTGTAAACATTAACAAAAGTTTTTGGTTAGATGAAAATCTTGATCTGATCGCTCTGGTATTGATCATATATTGATATTACCCTTAATATCGACACAACCAATTAATGTATTCATCTGCCCTCCTCTTAGTTGTTGTGTACTGACTGTGACAATGCTGACACAGCAAATGACTAAGCACCTATTTCTTTAGCATGCCTGCTCCTGGCTTACTCTGTGTGCAACACGTGTAGCCTCATCCTTCAGTCATAACAATACTCGATAACGATACTAAGAAATGCAGTTAATTTGCCGTAAAGGAGGTGATTGTTATTAGTATAAGAGCGGCTCCACACTGTGTATGGAGATAAATAATGAGCCGATAGAAGGGATCGAGGTTTGTGATTGAAAATTAAAAACACATTCATGGGCAATGACCCCACAGCACACCCCTTCAAAATGATCTTTATTGTACTACACATGTACAACATGTCTTTGTAGCACTACTTGTACAACGTAGTACTACTTGTACAATTATAGCACTACTTGTACAACATAGTACTACTTGTACAATATAGCACTACTTGTACAACATAGTACTACTTATACAATATAGCTCTACTTGTACAACATAGCACTACTTGTACAAAATACCTTTGTAAAGATTCTTGAACAAAATGTCTCTGTAGGTGGGCGTGTATTTCTACGACAACGGCCATGGCGTCCTGGAAGATAACGACATCTACAATCATATGTACTCGGGCGTACAAATAAGGTAATTGAGCGTCTTTCCTGGAATGTTTTTGATGAAAGTGTACTTACTAAGTGTACTCACCAAAGTACTTTTCCAAAAATCTTTGACGACAGGACGGGCAGCAACCCAAAGATCCGGCGTAACAAGATATGGGGCGGCCAAAACGGCGGCATTCTTGTCTACAACTCAGGTCTGCGGTCCGTCTGCTATTTCCTGCCCGTTTCCCCAGTGCACTGATCGGGTTGTGTCACGCCGCAGGTCTGGGCTTCATCGAGGACAACGAGATCTTCGACAACGCCATGGCGGGCGTGTGGATCAAGACGGACAGCAACCCCACGCTGAGGCGCAACAAGATCCACGACGGGCGCGACGGCGGCATCTGTATCTTTAACGGAGGCCGAGGTACGTTAACCATATTTTTCGGACTGTAAGGCGCACTTAAAATTATTTTCATTTTCTCAAAAATCGACAGGTGTCTAATGTACTGAATAATTCTGGTTGTGCTGACTGACCCCAAAGTAGAGATGTTCGTTAATATCGGACTGCCGATAAATGCTTTAAAATGTAAGATCGGAAATTATCTGTATCGGTTTCAAAATTATTGGTATCGGTTTCAAAAAGTAAAATTTATGAGTTTTTAAAACGCCTCTGTGTACACTGACGTAGGGAGAAGTACAGAGCGCCAATAAACCTTAAAGGCACTGACTTTGCGTGCCGGCCCAGTCACATAATATAAACAGCTTTTCACACACACAAGTGAATGCAAGGCATACTTGGTCAACAGCCATACAGGTCACACTGAGGGTGGCCGTATAAACACCTTTAACACTGTGAACCCACACCAAACAAGAATGACAAACACATTTCGGGAGAACATCCGCACTGTAACACAACAGAACAAATACTCAAACGCTTGCAGCACTAACTCTTCTGGGAGGCTACAAAATACACACCCGCTATCCCTTAAACCCCAGCCCCCACCTCACACCCGCCCACCTCAACCTCCTCATGATCTCTAAGGGAGAGCATGTCCCAAATTCCAAGCTGCTGTTTTTAGGCATGTTAAAAAAAAATAATGCACTTTGTGACTTCAATAATAAATAGGGCAGTGCCATGTTGCCATTTTCCCATAACTTGAGTTGATTTATTTTGGAAAACCTTCTTACATTGTTGAATGCATCCAGCGGGGCTTCACAAAAGAATTAGGCATAATAATGTGTTAATTCCACAACTGTATATATCTGTATTGGTTGATATTGGTGTCAGTAATTAAGAGTTGGACAATATTGGATATCGGCAAAAAAGCCATTATCGGACATCTCTACCCCAAAGCTATTTTATTGGGTACATGGTGTAATGATAAGTGTGGCCAGTAGATGGCAGTCACACATAAGAGATACGTGTCGACAGCAAGATGAGGCCAGTAAACATTACCAAAACTTTAAATGTTCCATTGAGAATATAGAACATTACACAGGGCGCACAAAAATCTGTCAAAATGTTTTTAGTATGACTTTGGTAAGCTATGAAGCTGCACCGCTTGATGTATTGTACTGTGCTTCAACATACCAGTATTATCATTGTGTGTGTGTGTGTGTGTGTGTGTGTGTAAGCTCTGCAAAGTAGCAAACACTAGCAGACATATCCGGCGTTTTGTCTTGCAATATTAAGCAAAAATAACTTTTCTCACCTTCTGGTGCCTGCTGATGTGTATTTGGGATCTGTATAAGTCCTGAAAATGTTAGTTTTATTTACTGTGCAGTTCATGCTTGTATCTTCCTTTCTGTTCCAAAACATGACGTGGATGTAGAATCATGGATGGATTTCAAAGCGATGATTGGTTTCCACTGGGGAAGTCACGATAAACGCTATGAATGATTACCGCGGGCAGCACGGTGGTAGAGGGGTTAGTGCTTGTGCCTCACAATACGAAGGTCCTGAGTAGTCAGGGTTCAATCCCGGGCTCAGGATCTTTCTGTGTGGAGTTAGCATGTTCTCCCCGTGACTGCGTGGGTTCCCTCCGGGTACTCCGGCTTCCTCCCACTTCCAAAGACATGCACCTGGGGATAGGTTGATTGGCAACACTAAATTGGCCCTAGTGTGTGAGTGTTGTCTGTCTATCTGTGTTGACCCTGCGATGAGGTGACGACTTGTCCAGGGTGTACGACGCCTTCCGCCTAAATGCAGCTGAGATTGGCTCCACTGATCCCGAGTGGGACAAGCGTTAGAAAATGGATGGATGATAACCGCGGTAAAACTCTCGATAGTTAGTTAGGACGCTCTCTGTAGGAGGGAAGATCCCACCCAGATCGTTTTTTATTCTAAAGCTGTCTAAAAATGATGAGGGGGACTGGAATTGAAGTTTAGCAGTCTTATTCTCCAAAATGGATTAAGTTTAAACAATCGTAATTACCAGTGCTGGGCGAGCAAACCCAGCTATCCAAAGTTCAGAGCAATCTCGAAAATGGTCGCCCATCTCTCATGCTTTTGTCCATCTTGCTTGCCTTGCCTTGGCGGGGCTCGAAACTGAAAGTTAACTTGGTGTGTTCGTTGCCACTCTTCATAGCATTATTGCCACCAAGCGAGCATCTCTCCTCTGGTTCCCTTTTGTTGTGAATCGACTTGTCTCCATAGAAACCAACTTGGTGTGTGTGTGTGTGTGTCAGGTCTGCTGGAGGAGAACGACATCTTCAGGAACGCTCAGGCGGGCGTCCTGATCAGCACCAACAGTCACCCCATCCTCCGCAAGAACCGCATCTTTGACGGCTTCGCCGCTGGTAAACACAGCTTCTTCTTGTTAAATGTGTGTTGCCATGACAACATACCTTCACTTTTTCCCTCCTTCTCTCCAGGTATCGAAATCACCAACCACGCCACGGCCACCCTGGAGGGCAACCAGATCTTCAACAACCGCTTTGGCGGTCTTTTTCTGGCGTCGGGCGTCAACGTCACCATGAAAGGTAGAAGCAGCGCCCCTCTTCTCCTTTCAATCTTATTACAAACCCCGTTTCCATATGAGTTGGGAAATTGTGTTAGATGTAAATATAAACAGAATACAATGATTTGCAAATCCTTTTCAAGCCATATTCAGTTGAATATGCTACAAAGACAACATATTTGATGTTCAAACTGATAAACTTTTTTTTTTTTTTTTTGCAAATAATCATTAACTCTTGAATTTGATGCCAGCATCACGTGACAAAGGAGTTGAGAAAGTTGGCAATAAATACTGATGAAGTTAAGGAATGCTCATCAAAGACTTATTTGGAACATCCCACAGGTGTGCAGGCTAATTGGGAACAGGTGGGTGCCATGATTGGGTATAAAAACAGCTTCCCAAAAAATGCTCAGTTTTTCACAAGAAAAGATGGGGCGAGGTACACCCCTTTGTCCACAACTGCGTGAGCAAATAGTCAAACAGTTTAGGAACAACGTTTCTCAAAGTGCAATTGCAAGACATTTAAGGATTCCAACATCTACGGTGCATAATATCATCAAAATGTTCAGAGAATCTGGAGAAATCACTCCACGTAAGCGGCATGGCCGGAAACCAACATTGAATGACCGTGACCTTCGATGCCTCAGACAGTACTGTATCAAAAACTGACATCAATCTCTAAAGGATATCACCACATGGGCTCAGGAACACTTCAGAAAACCACTGTCACTAAATAGTTTGTCGCTACATCTGTGAGAGCAAATTAAAAATCTACTTTGCAAAGAGAAAGCAATTTATCAACAACACCCAGAAACGCCGCCGGCTTCTCTGGGCCCGAGATCATCTAAGATGGACTGCTGCAAAGTGGAAAAGTGTTCTGTGGTCTGACGAGTCCACATTTCAAATTGTTTTTGGAAATATTCGACATCGTGTCATCCGGACCAAAGGGGAAGCGAACCATCCAGACTGTTATCGACGCAAAGTTGAAAAGCCAGCATCTGTGATGGTATGGGGGTGCATTAGTGCCCAAGGCATGGGTAACTTACACATCTGTGAAGACACCATTAGTGATGGAAGGTCCATACAGGTTTTGGAACAACATATGTTGTCATCCAAGCAACGTTATCATGGACGCCCCTGCTTATTTCAGCAAGACAATGCCAAGCCACATTCAGCACGTGTTACAACAGCGTGGCTTCGTAAAAAAAGATTGCGGGTACTTTCCTGGCCCGCCTCCAGTCTAGACCTGTCTCCCATGGAAAATGTGTGGCGCATTATGAAGCGTAAAATACGACAGGAGAAGACCCCGGACTGTTGAACGACTGAAGCTCTACATAAAACAAGAATGGGAAAGAATTCCACTTTCAAAGCTTCAACAATTAGTTTCCTCAGTTCCCAAACGTTTGAGTGTTGTTAAAAGAAAAGGTGATGTAACACAGTGGTGAACATGCCCTTTCCCAACTACTTTGGCACGTGTTGCAGCCATGAAATTCTAAATTAATTATTTGCAAAAAAAATGAAGTTTATGAGTTTGAACATCAAATATTTTGTATTTGTAGTGCATTCAACTGAATATGGGTTGAAATGGATCTGCAAATCATTGTATTCCGTTTATATTTACATCTAACATAATTTCCCAACTCATATGGAAACGGGGTTTGTATTAATATTAAGATGAATCCAATTCTTCTCCTCCTCGCCATCAAGACAACAAGATTTCCAACAACCAGGACGCCATCGAGAAGGCGGTGAGTCGAGGACAGTGCCTGTACAAGATCTCCAGCTACACCAGCTACCCCATGCACGACTTCTACAGGTGACCGTGCTGTGCTCCATCTTCTCCCTTCTCCCTTCCACCCTTTGACGCCCTTTGTTGTGGTCGTGCAGATGTCACACCTGCAACACCACGGACAGGAACGCCATCTGCGTCAACTGCATCAAGAAATGCCACCAAGGACACGATGTGGAGTTTATACGGCACGATCGGTGAGAACCTTTTTCTTCTCCTTGGGACGTAATTGTGTTTTTCCCTATCAATATCATTTTTTGTAAACATACCTCAGCAAATGTTACTTATTGATGCGCATTATAACGTGTGATTATTCATCAATAATTACACGTTTAGAGTGATTCATTTTGATTAAAAAAAAAAAAATCACTTGACAGCCCCGCTATATATGGTCATACTTGCATAGTATTTTCACATTCACCCATTCACACACTGATGACAGTGCGAGGCCTAACCACAGGATGGCGAAACCTGGGGATCGAACCAGGAAACCTCAAGTTGATGCATGCCTCACTTACTTGAATAATATACTTCTTGGAATAGTATATTAATGATACTTTTTTTTAGAAATGTCACCATTTTTAACACTAGTGAAGTGAATTATTCATCCATAGTGGATCTAACATAATAGTGAGAGTCCAGTCCATAGTGGATCTAACATAATAGTGAGAGTCCAGTCCATAGTGGATCTAACATAATAGTGTGAGTCCAGTTCATAGTGGATCTAACATAATAGTGAGAGTCCAGTCCATAGTGGATCTAACATAATAGTGAGAGTCCAGTCCATAGTGGATCTAACATAATAGTGAGAGTCCAGTCCATAGTGGATCCAACATATTAGTGAGAGTCCAGTCCATAGTGGATCCAACATATTAGTGAGAGTCCAGTCCATAGTGGATCTAACATAATAGTGTGAGAGTCCAGTCCATAGTGGATCTAGACATGATAGTGAGTGTCCAGTCCATAGTGGATCCAACATTAGAGTGAGAGTCCAGTCCATAGTGGATCCGACATGATAGTGAGAGTCCAGTCCATAGTGGATCTAACATGATAGTGAGAGTCCAGTCCATAGTGGATCTAACATAATAGTGAGAGTCCAGTCCATAGTGGATCTAACATAATAGTGAGAGTCCAGTCCATAGTGGATCTAACATAATAGTGAGAGTCCAGTCCATAGTGGATCTAACATAATAGTGAGAGTCCAGTCCATAGTGGATCTAACATAATAGTGAGAGTCCAGTCCATAGTGGATCCAACATATTAGTGAGAGTCCAGTCCATAGTGGATCTAACATAATAGTGTGAGAGTCCAGTCCATAGTGGATCTAGACATGATAGTGAGTGTCCAGTCCATAGTGGATCCAACATTAAAGTGAGAGTCCAGTCCATAGTGGATCCGACATGATAGTGAGAGTCCAGTCCATAGTGGATCCAACATGATAGTGAGTCCAGTCCATAGTGGATCTAACATAATAGTGAGAGTCCAGTCCATAGTGGATCTAACATAATAGTGAGAGTCCAGTCCATAGTGGATCTAACATAATAGTGAGAGTCCAGTCCATAGTGGATCTAACATAATACTGAGAGTCCAGTCCATAGTGGATCCAACATGATAGTGAGTCCAGTCCATAGTGGATCTAACATAATAGTGAGAGTCCAGTCCATAGTGGATCTAACATAATAGTGAGAGTCCAGTCCATAGTGGATCTAACATAATAGTGAGAGTCCAGTCCATAGTGGATCTAACATAATACTGAGAGTCCAGTCCATAGTGGATCCAACATGATAGTGAGTCCAGTCCATAGTGGATCTAACATAATAGTGAGAGTCCAGTCCATAGTGGATCTAACATTATATATAACAATATATATATTTGTTTTACTTTGCTCCTTATAACTTTCAGAAAGACAATTTTAGAAGAAAAATACAACCTTAAAAATTATTTTAGGATTTTAAACACATATACCTTTTTACCTTTTCAATTCCTTCCTCTTATTTCCAAAAAATTTAAGTCAATATTCAAGTTTTTTTTTTTTTTGTAAAGAATAATAAATCAATTTTAATTTAATTCTTCATTTTAACTTCTGATCTTTCGACGACAAATATTTGTGAAATGTTTTTTCTAATTTATTATGATTAAAACTCAAAAAAAATATTTTGGCAAATGTAGAAAATCTGAATCAAATTTAAATCTTATTTCAAAGTCTTTTGAATTTCTTTTAAAATTTTTGTTCTGGAAAATCTAGAAGAAATAATGATTTGTCTTTAGCTTGGTCCAATTTGTTATATATTCTAACAAAGTGCAGATTGGATTTTAACCTATTTAAAACATGTCATCAAAATTCCAAAATTAATCTTAATCAGGAAAAATGACTAATGAGGTTCCATAAAATTTTTTTTAATTTTTTCAAAAAGATTCGAATTAGCTAGTTTTTCTCTTCTTTTTTTCAGTTGAATTTTGAATTTTAAAGAGTCAAAATTGAAGATAAACTGTTTCAAAGTTTATTTTTCATTTTTTACGTGTTTTTTCCTCTTTTAAACCGTTCAATTAAGTGTTTTTTTCATCATTTATTCTCTACAAAAATCCTTCCGTGAAAGGTAAAAAATGTACGACGGAATGACAGACAGAAATACCAATTTTTAAATATATAGATTCATTTATTAAAGGTAAATTGAGCAAATAGGCTATTTCTGGCAATTTATTGAAGTGTGTATCAAACTGGTAGCCCTTGGCATTAATCAGTACCCAAGAAGTAGCTCTTGCTTTCAAAAAGGTTGCTGACCCCTGCTCTAACCACTAGGCCACTAAGTTTAAGAAGTGTAGATGGATGAGTGTTACTGCAGGAAGTAGGCAGATATTAGCAAATAATAAGTAGATAAATTAAAGTTGGCGAGAATAATATCTGTCTGTGTGACGTGGCCGATCCATCTATGAATTGGTGATAGTATCACTATATGATCGATAGTATTAGTACTTTTTTTTTTAAACTAATGTATTATTGTACAATTATACTATTCTAATGATAATATATACTATTAATACTATACTACTTTGATTAGATTATTTTTATTTTTTTGTGGTAGAGTGGCCGTGCCAGCAACTTGAGAGTTCCAGGTTCAATCCCCGCTTCCGCCACTGCCGTTGTGTCCTTGGGCAAGACACTTTACCCACCTGCTCCCAGTGCCACCCACACGGCTTTAAATGAAAAAAATAGATATTGGGTTTCACTATGTGCAGTGCGCTGAGTCACTAGAGAAACGTGCTATATAAATATAATTCACTTCACTTTCAAATGATTTATGTCATGTTGTTTTTGTTCATGTTTGCAAATTCTGGGAATAATTCTCTGGGCTTTGCTAATGATTTAAGAGTAATAGATAATAGTTTAGGTATTGCATACTGCTGACTTTGTTTCGGTCCAACATTTGTATGTAATGTTGTACATATTGTGTTGATACTGAAAGTGTCGCCAGCACTCAAAAATAACGATCACATTTTACGGTATCTGCCGATCTCACTCATTGATGATCGGTTTTGGAATTGGCAGCACTAAACCCTGATTAAAAGATCTGTTATGGAGTTTGCATGGCTGCGTGGGTTCTTTCCCACTTCCAAAGATGTGCAGACACGAGTGTGTGGATGTTGTCTGTTTGTGTTGGTCCTGTGATGAGGTGGTGACTTATCCAGGGTGTACACCGCCTTCCGCCAGAATAGGCTCCAGCGACCTCTAGAGGGACAAGTCTTAGTAGATTGATGAATGGATAGGAAATATCAATTGACATTTATAATAACAATAATAATAAAAAAAAGAATAATAGTAAGTGTAGTTACTCCAAGCGACCAGCAGGGGCCGCCAGTAATTTCAATTGACTAAAAATCAGTGGTTCTCAACCTTTTTTTAGTGATGTACCCCCTGTGAACATTTTTTTTAATTCAAGTACCCCCTAATCAGAGCAAAGCATTTTTGGTTGAAAAAAAGAGATAAAGAGGTAAAATACAGCACTATGTCATCAGTTTCTGATTTATTAAATTGTATAACAGTTGTAAATATTGCTCATTTGTAGTGGTCTTGAGCTATTTGGGGAAAAAAGATATAAAAATAACTAAAAATTGTTGAAAAATAAACAAGTGATTCAATTATAAAGATTTCTACACATAGAAGTAATCATCAACTCTTTGGGGATTGTAATAGAGATCCATCTGGATTCATCAACTTCATTCTAAACGTTTCCTCACAAAAAAAGAAATCTTTAACATCAATATTTATGGAACAAAAAATCTAGCTGTCAACACTGAATATTGCATTGTTGCATTTCTTTTCACAGTTTATGAACTTACATTCATATTTTGTTGAAATATTATCCAATAAATATATTTATAAAGGATTCTTGAATTGTTGCTATTTTGAGAATATTTTTGAAAAATCTCACGTACCCCTTGGCATACCTTCAAGTACCCCCAGGTGTACGCGTACCCCTATTTGAGAGCCACTGTTCTAAATGATAGTCCTTTCTTCTCTTGCCGTTTTTTGAATAAGTAAAGATTTTTCTGCTTTCAGTATTATGCATTTATTAAAAATAATAATTAATATCTTCTAAAATGGCATTTCTAACATGTGTGCATTAATTCAACAAAATAAAGTAATCTGGCCACATGTGTGCTCCATTGCAGCAGCTGTGGGACACATGACAAGTTGTGTAACTCATGAAAATGATTCATAAACCATGAATTGTTGCAATATAATATACATCTAAGCTGTATTTAATGTTACATTTATTTCTATTAATGTTTGCAGTCCTATTCTAAGTTATTGATGGCGCCCTCTGCTGGCACCTTTTTCATCTCTAAATGTTCAATTCATTTATGTGGAAAAAAGGCAAACACTTGAAAAGTGCAGCAAAAGAAAACAGGAAGTTGAGTGACATGTCAATGTGAAAATAACAGGAAGTTAAATAACGTTTTATTGTGATAAACAGGAAGTTGAGTGACATGTCAATGTGAAAGAAACAGGAAGTTGAATAACATTTTATTGTGATAAACAGGAAGTTGAGTGACATGTCAATGTGAAAATAACAGGAAGTTAAATAACATTTTATTGTGACAAACAGGAAGTTGAATAACATTTTATTGTGACAAACAGGAAGTTGAGTGACATGTCAATGTGAAAGAAACAGGAAGTTCAATAACATTTTATTGTGACAAACAGGAAGTTGAGTGACATGTCAATGTGAAAGAAACAGGAAGTTGAATAACATTTTATTGTGACAAAATGGAAGTTGAGTTACATGTCAATGTGAAAGAAACCGGAAGTTCAATAACATTTTATTTTGACAAACAGGAAGTTGAGTAACATGTCAAAGTGTAAGAAACAGGAAGTTGAATAACATTTTATTGTGACAAACAGGACGTTGAATGACATGTCAATGTAAAAGGTACAGGAAGTTGAATAACACTCAACTTCCTGTTTGTCTCAATAAAATGTTAATCAACTTCCAGCTTCTTCCACATTGACATGTCACTCAATGTCCTGTTTGTCACAATAAAATGTGAATCAACTTCATATTTCTTTCACATATGTCTCTCAACTTCCTGTTTCTCACAATAAAATGTTATTCAACTTCATGTTTCTTTCTCAATGATATGTCACTCAACTTCCTGTTTGTCACAATAAAATGTTATTCAACTTCATGTTTCTTTCTCAATATGTCACTCAACTTCCTGTTTGTCACAATAAAATGTTATTCAACTTCATATTTCTTTCACATATGTCACTCAACTTCCTGTTTGTCACAATAAAACTGACATGTCAATGTGAATGAAACATAAAGTTGAATAACATTTTATTGTGACAAATAGGAAGTTGAGTGACATGTCAATGTGATAGAAACAGGAAGTTGAGCGACTGACTTTGACATTAGTCAACTAATGTCAACTTGACCAACAGGAAGTTGCGTGACATGTCAACATGTCACTCAACATGTTGCAACTTTACTTTCTGACTTTTTCTAACGGACGTCCTGTGGTCCTCGCAGCTTCTTCTGTGACTGTGGGGCGGGCACCTTGTCTAACCCGTGCACGTTGGCGGGGGAGCCCACGCACGACACGGACACTCTCTACGACTCCGCCCCGCCCATCGAGTCTAACACGCTGCAGCATAACTGAGGACCCGCCCCCCTCCCTGGATGGCGTGATGTCTCACACGCAGTAGGCCACGCCCCCTTTGACTTCCACCTCAAGCCCCATGCCCCCCCCCCTCACACGCAAAAGAGACGCTCTTGAAGGCGGCGCTCTGGCATAAGATGAAGGCTGCAGTGCAGGCAAGTCTCCACAAGGGGGCGCGCAGACTTAACCCAGCCAAGAGGCGGAGTCAAAGCTTCACTTCCTGCTTCCTCCCCGCCATCGCTGACGAGCGGCGGTGTTTGAGGGCGAGTGTGTTTGTGTGTGCGTGTGAGATGGAGCACTTTTTTATTTTTAAGGAAAAAATAACATTTTGATCAGTGGATTTTATTTCGACGCTTTATCATGTAGTTTTGTATTTTTAAGCAAAAAAAGCTGACTGTATTTGAATGTCTTTTATTTTATTATATATTATAATTATTTCTTTGGTTAGCACCCTGACACCCCACCCCCTCCCCGCCCCCAACATGGCTGCAGACACTCTGGTGAGCCAGTGGTGAAGTTCTTTCTGTGAAAGAGAAACTCGTTTAAACACTAAATCGACCCTCTCTGCTCTTTTTGATGTGATTGGCAGGTGGAGTGACTCCGCCCACTCTTGTATAAATGTGTGTGTACAATTTAATGCAGTCAGTGTTTAGTGGAGAGGGTTCCAATAGGACACACCTGAGCTCCTTTTGAACTGGACCACTAGAGTGCTTCTGCAACCCCACCCACTTTTCACACGTCCCCGCCCCCTCCAGCCTAAGCCCCGCCCCCAGTGTATCGTGGTGACTGTGGCTCCTCCTGCAGCCTGAATCGTATGCATGTACCATAACATCTAGACTTAATATATTGTGAAGTATTCAATAACCATTATGTAGATGCTAGTTGGGATTCCTCCCCAAAAAAGCGGGGGTCTACTTCTTTTTTTTTTTTCCTTTGGAAGACAAAAAACAGGAAACTGGCCATTTCTAAGAAAATAAAACTTTATTAGATCCGAGGCGTCTTTTTTTTGTCACATTATTAGTTAATGGTTAATTTGGCCCTAGAGTGTGAATATTGTCTGTCTGTATCAGCTTTGTGATTAGATGCCGACTTGTCCAGGGTGTACTTGCCTTCCGCCCGAAGCAACCCTGAATGGGACAAGCGGTAGGAAACGGATGGATGGTTTTATACACCGCAAAAACTGAAATGTAAGTACAATTAAATATCTCAAAAAAGGTGATATTTGCTTATTTTCTTCTCACTTAGCATATTTGATGTTAGAGTTTTACTTGTTTGAAGTGTTTTGGTCCTAAATGTTCTCAGTAAGATATTACAGCTCGTTGCTGAGATTTGATGACCTATATTGAATAAAACATGCTTGAAACTAAAATATCAACAAGCTGTATCATAAACACAAATTTAAAACTACTTTTTTTAAAGTAATGAAGTGAATTATATTTATATAGCGCTTTTCTCTAGGGACTCAAAGCGCTTTACATAGTGAAACCCAATATCTAAGTTACATTTAAACCAGTGTGGGTGGCAATGGGAGCAGGTGGGTAAAGTGTCTTGCCCAAGGACACAACGGCAGTGACTAGGATGGTGCAAGCGGGAATCGAACCTGCAACCCTCAAGTTGCTGGCACGGCTACTCTACCAACCGAGCTATGAAATAACTTCTTATTTCAAGCATGACCAAAAAAAATCATGATGTTAAGTACATATGTCAAAATATTACTTCATTTTAGAATACCGTATTTCCTTGAATTGCCGCCGGGGCGCTAATTAATTTAAAACCTCTTCTCACTCCTGCGCTTACCAAAGGCATGCAGTAAAAGTAAGCATGCGTTAATTAATTTAAAACCTCTTCTCACTCCTGCACTTACCAAAGGCATACAGTAAAAATTTGAGTGTGATGTAAGCTTGGACCTTAAATCCTACTGAATAGCTCTTAATCTTCTTCCCTTTATGCGATTTCAAATTATTGAAATCGGCCTCCTCCATTTTGAAAATGATGACAGGGGAAGTGTCGCTCGTGGTGTGACGAGTTTGACCAGGCGCTAATACTAAGCATGCGCTAATTATTTTGGGAAGCGAGTTTGACCCGGCAGTAATTGAAGGCAGGCGCATACTATATGTCCTGTGGCAATTCAAGGAAATACGGTATTTTTCAACATATTGAGCAAAAAGGTCTCATTTTTTATTCTACCAATAAAACTGCGCTTATTATTAGTAAGAAAATACTTATTTGAAGGCATTTTGGGGATCTTTGAGGTTAGTTAATTTTACTTGTTTTGGAAAGTCTTAACAAGCCGAATTTTCTTCTTCTATTGGCAGATAATTTTGCTGAGTTTTTTTTACTTGTTTTTGAACACTTGACTTTTTGCAATGAAGTACATTTTTGCTTCCAGGAAGAAAACACAGACAAAACTGCTTGTAACTTCTGGTAGGAATGCCGGAAAGACATGAAACAAAAACTTTTATCAAGGTCTCACTTAGACCTACATTTCGATAATTGACATCCTTCGGCAAAAATCAACAGGAAGTTAAAAATTGCCCCTTCAAAATAAAAGTTTTGTGAAAACCCGTCACCTTTTTCTAATCGAAACTCCTCCCAGTGTGTTTGTCGTTTCGCCTTCAAACTCGCACAGGAGAGAGATTGAACCCTTTTAAAAAAAGTGGTCGAACAAATTTTTGATAAATTCTCCGGTTTGGATTTTACGCGCCTTCAAAAAACCCCTGCGCAAAGTTTCCTAAAAAATGTCTTTTTTGCCTCTTTAAACTGTAATTTGACCTACTTAAAATGCTTCAAAGTGCAAGTTAAAGCCCTACTATGCCAAGCAAAAGCCATTTATCAACAACATCCAGAATTGTCGATCTGTAATTTCACCCCCTTAACATGCTTCAAAACTCACCAAATTTTACACACATATCAGGACTGGCAAAAACTGCCATCTAATAAAAAAACAAACCCCAAAAATCTAAATTGCGCTTAGCGCCCCCTAGGAAAAAACCCAGACAAAACTGCATGTAACTTCTGTTAGAAATGTCGTAGAGACATGAAATAAAAACTTCTATGTAGGTCTGACTAAGATCGGGACCCGGGACACGGCGGCGGCGGCCAACGGCGGACCCGACCAACGCTGCTTGCAGCTTTAATTTTACTTGTTTTGGAAAGTCTTAACAAGCCGAATTTTCTTCTTCTATTGGCAGAACACTTGACTTTTTGCAATGAAGTACATTTTATATCATGCTGTTTTTTTTTTGTTTTAACCAGTCAACATTAAAAACAAATGTACTTCATTATGTTTCTGATTTTACACTGACTGAACGGAGGGGACAAGCGGTAGAAAATGGATGGATGAATTTGCCGCCTGTAACACAAAGCTAAGATGTGAATGATTTGTTTACAGCCATCCATTTCCTACCGCTTGTTTATTTTGGGGTCGAGGGAGCCTATCTCAGCTGCATTCGGGCGGAAGGCGGGGTACACCCTGGACAAGTCGCCACCTCATCGCAGCCTTAAACCATTTCTCTATTGCTTTTAACTCTCTGGGGATTGATTGATTGAATATTTTATTAGTATATCGCACAGTTCAGTACATATTCCGTACAATTGACCACTAAATGGTAACACCCCAATACTTTTTTCCAACTTGTTTAAATCGGGGTCCACGTTAATCAATTCATGGATCCGCTCAATTATCTTTTACATTTCAACTACTTATAAAACCATTCATCTTAGTATTTTAAGTCTTTTTTAAAGAAATTTTTATTTTATTTTGACCTTTTGATCGGATGTTCCAAGTTTAAATGATTAAAAGAACACAAAAAGTGACATCATTTTATCAAAGGCCTTTAAAAATGAGTTTAAATAAATATAAACATGAATGGTTTTGGGTTATTGTCTCATCACAAGTGCCTGTCAAATAATTAAAATAATTAATTTAAACTTTGACATAAAAAACATTAGAAAGAATCACGTATTATGATTAATCCGCGCTAAAATCTATCGGAAATAACAAAAAAAGTATTTTTTTATAATGAGTTGGGACAATGTAACAGTAATTACACTTTTCGACCGCACGGGGGCGCCATAGAATAAGTAAAAAAAACACGCCTTATTTTTCCCTGCATTCTCTATACGCGCCAGCAGATGGCGACAAATCCACTCAAAGAGCTCCCACCACAATACAGCAGAATTTGGAGTGTTGTACAAACTGATTTTTACACAAATTTGCTTCTAAAACGGACAAGAAAGGTGAAGCGGATTAAAAGCAGATGTTGTGGTTGTTTGATGAAAGTTTGCGTGCAGAGTTGTGGGAGGAATAAAGGTCCGCTGGTTAAAGGCCTACTGAAAGCCACTACTAGCGACCACGCAGTCTGATAGTTTATATATCAATGATGAAATATTAACATTGCAACACATGCCAATACGGCCGTTTTAGTTTACTAAATTGCAATTTTAAACTTCCTGTGGAGTTTCTTGTTGAAAACGTCGCGGAATGATGACGCGTTTTTGTGACCTTATTGGCTCGAGGGGACAGCACCACACACGGCTAAAAGTCGTCTCTTTTCATCGCATAATTACACAGTATTTTGGACATCTGTGTTGCTGAATCTTTTGCAATTTGTTCAATTAATAATGGAGACGTCAAAGAAGAATGCTGTTGGTGGCAAACGGTGGATTGCAGCTGCCTTTAGCACCGAAACACAGCCGATGTTTGTTTGTTGTGAAGCTTTAACACGGAGCGGTCAAGCGAACATGTTTCCCTACGTCAACCAGCAAGTTTTTGGATGGGAAGATTGTGATAGTAAGTCGGCTCTTACCGGAGACTTCAGTGGATTATGGGACCTCCTGCAGCAGCTGTCAAAAAAGCAGCTGTGATCATGGCTTCTCTCAGAGACACTGGCGTTCACCGCAGCCATCCGACTTTCAGGTATGACTTTGGAATCTCACTAAAACACTATTAACACAATAAGCAGATAAGGAATTTTCCAGAATTATCCTAGTAAATGTGTCTATTTGCATCTGAAACGCTCACACTGCCGCCGCCGTTGCTTTTTTTTTTTTTTAAGTGCCTCACTCTAACTTTCCTCATCCACGAATCTTTCATCCTTGCTCAAATTAATGGGGAAATCGTCACTTTCTCGGTCCGGATATGTGAGGAGCTTCACAACCCGTGACGTCACGCGCACATCGTCTGCTACTTCCGGTACAGGCAAGGCTTTTTTATGGGAAGATTGTGATAGTAAGTCGGCTCTTACCGGAGACTTCAGTGGATTATGGGACCTCCTGCAGCAGCTGTCAAAAAACAGCTGTGATCATGGCTTCTCTCAGAGACACTGGCGTTCACCGCAGCCATCCGACTTTCAGGTATGACTTTGGAATCTCACTAAAACACTATTAACACAATATGCAGATAAGGAATTTTCCAGAATTATCCTAGTAAATGTGTCTTTTTGCATCTGAAACGCTCACTGCCGCAGCCGTTGCTTTTTTTTTTTTTTAAGTGCCTCACTCTAACTTTCCTCATTCACGAATCTTTCATCCTCGCTCAAATTAATGGGGAAATCGTCACTTTCTCGGTCCGGATATGTGAGGAGCTTCACAACCCGTGACGTCACGCGCACATCGTCTGCTACTTCCGGTAAAGGAAAGGCTTTTTTATTAGCGACCAAAAGTTGCGAACTTTATCGTGGATGTTCTCTATTAAATCCTTTCAGCAAAAATATGGTAATATGGCGAAATAATCAAGTATGACACAGAATGGAGCTGCTATCCCCGTTTGAATAGGAAAATCTTATTTCAGTAGGCCTTTAAGACTGGAGTTCCCCGAGGACGAGGCTGCGGAACAATGAGCTAACGCACAAAGGAGCGTGACGGCCAGCATGAAGACCACATGTTTACGCGGAAACACAAAAAGCATATTTAGAAAAAAAAACTGCTTTATTGAAGAACTGTACAACTCGGTGAAAGACGAGCTCGTTGGTAAGAAAAAGTTAAGTTTTGACGGTAAGTGAGCGTGACAGCAGCTCCGAGACGTACGTGTTCTTTTTGGCGAGTAATGCCTCCTTCATCTTCCTCAGCTCACCTTTGACCTCTTCCTCCGTCATGTCGGTGACGGGGAGACACTTGGCTTTCTCCAGGAAGTCCTGGATCAAGCTCTCGCCCACCTTGCGGAGGGAGACACGGGGAGTTAAAGCGCGGCGGTGCTCGGGCGGGCCAACACGTGGCACAATTCTGCCTGACTGCGCCCACTTTGGTCAAGAAAAAGCCCGCTTACCTGTTTGTCGCTGCGGCGTCTTTTGGCGTCTGGCTCCTCCCCCTGCCGCTCGCACGCTTCCTGGAACTCCTCCAGCTCCTCCGCCTTCACCTTGGCCATGGCCACCACCGCCGGGGGGAAGCACGCCATCTCGGCCACGTGGATCCCGAAACTCTGGTCGCACACGCCTGAGGAGGAAAGACGCATACAACAAAATGAAAGTATGCACAGACATTTGGACACCTGCTCTTCACACCAGCTAAATATGTACAGATACTGTACGTGTCATACAGTATCTGTACATACACATATATACATATACATAATATATATACATATATATATACACATATATACATACATAAATATATATATCCATACATACACATATACATACATATATACATACATATATATATACATACATATATACACATATATATACATACATATATACACATATATATACATACATATATACATACGTATATACATATATATATATACATACACATACGTATATACATACACACACATATATATATATATATCTCCTGATGATTGAGGGAACCCCTCATGAAACAGATCTGTAGAGATGAAGTAGTCTTGTGATTTTTTCCCACACCTACATATATATATATATATATATATATATATATATATATATATATATATATACATACATACATACATACATACACACACATATATATATATATATATACATACATATATATACATATATATATACATACATATATATATATAAATACATATATATACATACATATATATATACATACATATATATATATAAATACATATATATAAATACATATATATATACATACATATATACATACATATATATATACATACATATATATGTGTATGTATGTATATATATATATACATACATATATATACATACATAAATATATATATACATACATATATATACATACATAAATATATATATACATATATATATATATATATACATACATAAATATATATATATATACATACATATATATACATACATAAATATATATATATATACATACATATATATATATATATATACATACATATATATACATACATAAATATATATATATATATATACATACATATATACGTACATATATATACACATATATATATACATACACATATACATACATATATATACACATATATATATACATACACATATACATACATGCAAATATACACATACATACATATACATACATATATATACACATATATATACATACATATATACACATATATATACATACATATATATACACATATATATACATACATATATACACATACATACATATATACATACATATATATATACATACATATATATACATACATATATATACATACATATATATACATACATATATATACATACATATACATACATACATATATATATACATACATATATACATACATATATATACACACATACATATATATATACACATACATACATACATACAT